>NW_007377474.1:115159-173738 GCF_000475195.1 Diaphorina citri | reverse complement strand
ATTTCGTGATTTTGTTCGCGGATTTGGTGATTATGTTCGCGGATTTGGCGATTATGTTCGCGGATTTCGGGATTTTGTTCGCGGATTTGGCGATTATGGTCGCGGATTTGGCGATTTTTTTCGCGGATTTTGCGATTATGTTCGCGGATTTGGCGATTATGTTCGCGGGTTTCGCGGTTATGTTCGCGGATTTCGCGATTATGTTCGCGGATTTGGTGATTTTTTTCGCGGATTTCGCGATTATGTTCGCGGATTTGGTGATTTTTTTCGCGGATTTCGCGATTATGTTCGCGGATTTGGTGATTTTTTTCGCGGATTTCGCGATTATGTTCGCGGATTTGGTGATTTTTTTCGCGGATTTCGCGATTATGTTCGCGGATTTGGTGATTTTTTTCGCGGATTTCGCGATTATGTTCGCGGATTTGGTGATTTTTTTCGCGGATTTCGCGATTATGTTCGCGGATTTGGTGATTTTTTTCGCGGATTTCGCGATTATGTTCGCGGATTTGGTGATTTTTTTCGCGGATTTCGCGATTATGTTCGCGGATTTCGTGATTATGTTCGCGGATTTGGCGATTATGTTCGCGGATTTGGCAATTATGTTCGCGGATTCGCGTCCCGAATCGACATTTTGGATATTTGGCAAGCCTACCTCTAGGTATCTATTTATGAAGTTTTCTTATACCCAAATACATACAAACATACATATCAGCACAATCCATTTTACTATTTTAATCAGTTACCATAGATGTATTCATTTTCATTATCCGACAGTGTCTATAACTCTACATAGCAACGTCCATTTCATTACTTTACCATACATTTTCATAGTAGTCTACTGAAGAGGTTTCCAGAGTCCCCGATAATTCATACTCGGTTCATCCTAATTTGGAAACAATTAATCCCAAAGCAACTTCAATATCTGGCAATAATATACAATAGTTCATGTCTACGAGTGATATAAAAACAATAAAAAAGAAGTGGCTAAATAAAGTTCCATGTACAAGTCACTGAGAGAAAAATGCAACACTTGAGTTGACAAGTATTATTGTTCGTTCGTGTAAGTTTGAATACCTAATTACAGTAATTACATACGTTAGATATACAGATGTATAAAACACCTGTATAATAATTATTGCATCTAGTACAACACATGTGTATAAATAACATGTAATTGTGTCATAATAAGACAATAAGCCGTATAAAATAGTAAGTACCTACCTTGTTTTAATAATAACAGGGTGATATTTTAGTCCTCTATGCCAAGGTAAGTCTACATTTCTCAGGTCATTTCGTGATTTCCAATATCATCTGACCGATCTTTATACTTAGTTCCTTTTGACAGTGGCTTTGTAGCGTTTATCTGAAAAAGTGAATTTGACATCTCCACTATTCGTGGTGGATGTGACATTTCTCCCTCTACATCGACAATTTCTCAATTTGACACACCTAAACTTGATTTTAAGGATTTTTTCCCCTTGCTAAAAAATAGTCAAGGTTGAGTGCGAAGGGCATCCATTCGTTAGATTTGTAGCCAAAACCAAATGTCAGCTCAAAGGAATCACCTGGTTAGGGCTGATTGAGAGACTGACGAAAAACGCCGACCCCATCTCTGTACACGGGAGAAGGCGAAGAAAAAGAAGAAATTGATTTTAAGGCCAATTTTGTGTCCAAAATAACAACTTTCTTGGTCCATAGTCTTTGCCACTGTGAAGCTTTACTGTTAACTGCCGTGTCTACTATCTACTATACACCGAAATACGGAGGCGGTCCGGTATTTAGACAAAATATAGTACTCACACTATTCAGCATTCCACACTAGACACCAGGGTTAACAGTGGTGGATTGTATTGTGATAGTTTGTCCAAGATCAATAAGGGATAGCAGAAGAATAAAGTTTGGTCTTTCGAATCCTTTCACTGTAGACCTATCTACATATTACTAAAAGATAATTATTGAAGAGAGTATTTATAAAATAGTTAGCTTTTTAGTCCGTCCTTCCTTTATTAAATTACAATAGTAATAATATAAGGTATAGTGGACGGATTGTATTCGCTTTGGTGTCGTCTGTCTGTCCCCATAGAAGGATAAGTCCAAACCTAGTCGACCTATATATCAAATTAAAGGTCTTTTTACCAGGAACACGAAAGTGGTGGTGCAAATTTTGTCCAAAAAACCATAAAGCCAAAAAAACTGATTTTTGGGGGATTTTTTTCACATTTTCTGACACAAATGAGCTCTAATCTTGAAATTTATCGCGACGACCTTTGAAATCAAAGCGAGAAAGTTTTAGATAATACTTCAGTCGATAATTTAAGACCGGTTTTAGCGTCACCTATGATAAGCTGCGCCGAGCAACTGTCCCCATAGAAGGACTTATCCAAACCTAGTCAACCTATATATCAAATTAAAGGTCTTTTTACCAGGAACACGAAAGTGGTGGTGCAAATTTTGTCCAAAAAACTATAAAGCCAAAAAAAACTGATTTTTGGGTATTTTTTTACATTTCTCACAAATGAGCTCTGATCTTGAAATTTGTCGCGACGACCTATGAACTCAAAGCGAGAAAGTTTTAGATAATACTTCAGTCGATAATTTAAGACCGGTTTTAGCGTCACCTATGTTAAGCTGCGCCGAGCAAGGCCAATAAATGGATGGGTGACTTAAAACATTATATTGGTGGTTATTAGGAAACACTAAAAGGGAGAACGGCTCTAGTCTTGATTTTAATATTAAACAAATTAGGTAGGTGCTGATTTTCTTTAACCACGATCGAATAAACTACGTGTTAAAAAATTCCCGGAGGGACGGGCCCAGCTTGTTTGGTAGAATTAATCAAGCACTCACTGCTGGTTACTGCTTGCCAACCTCGGTCGCAAATTCTTCCAGCACACAATACCGCCTACTTATCGTTCCTTACGCGCGCCTCAGAAAACTTTTGTGTTTGGTGAAGATTGGAACTTGGCTTTATGCTGATCATAAGTCACAGCGTAACAAACCCGTCTAGCGCCATTGTCCACGTGCCTCACTTAGTCTACTGTATCACTTGTGCTCACACGCCTGCATATACCATCATTATGAATACACAATTTAGTGAATTTCACTGACAGTTTCTAGAGAATAGTAAGCTGTGTCAAAAATCCATATCGGTTTAGGTGAAGAACAACTCTCAAAAGTTGGCATAATCAGATCCGGACTTCGACTTGTTTTATTGGTACAGGTCAGTCTAATCACTAGCGAACTATGAATTTAATAGAAAATACCTACCATGGTTCAGTTACGAAATTACAATCACTCTAGTCGAATTGATCTGTCCAATATTGACAATGGGAAATGCTATAAGTAGAAGAACTTTTGTCAAAACTGTCTTCTTGAAAAGTTAGTTTGAGCTGTTTATAGGTACTCAGAGTTCTTTCTAGCTACTTATACTGACACTACACGATACAGAACTATAATATCCCTCCCTTTTTTTCACCAATAATATACTAAAAGTTCCCTCTCACCCCTAGATACAGTGTAAACATAAAACGAAATGTCCTAAGACTTTTATTATTACCCTTGTTATGGACGTTTTTCTCCACCCTTCAACCCAACCTACACAAGAATATTTACATAGAAAGCCATAACTGACATCTTGTTAGGCTTCGAAATAGGTCAGGTTTTCCTTTTTAGGTCATTTCTGTTAGTTTTATTCGAAGAAATTTGCCGACTGCAAGACATGTACAGTATCCCTTACACGTTAACAATGCACAGCATTCTTTATGTGTGAATATTTAAAATATTTACATCACAGTTCTACTCGTTCTTGATATGGGTTGACTTTTATACTTTTACGAGTTTCAGCATGCTAAGTTTTGTGTTTCCAGTTTCTTCGTCAAGTCAAGGCCAATAAATGGATGGGTGACTTAAACATTATATTGGTAGTTATTAGGAAACATTAAAAGGAATAAAGGGAGAACGGCTCTAGTCTTGATTTTAATATTAAACAAATTAGGTAGGTACATATGTAGGTACTGATTTTCTTTAACCACGATCGAATAAACTACGTGTTAAAAAATTCTCGGATGGACGGGCCCAGCTTGTTTTCATGCAACCCTCTTGTTGAGTATGAGGATGAGAATCGATTGTATGAAAGGGATAATCAGACATTTGTCTAACCAAGTTGAACAAAGTTTCGTTAAGCTCGTTCCACGTAGGCCATTCTAAGGAAAAAGGCCTGATGAAATACTGATTAAAAAAAAAAAAAAAATCGTACAAGCAAAAGTCCAAAAAATTTAACTCCGCTATGAGAAAAAGATAATTAGAAATTAGGTTGAGTTATGATTTATACAGGGTGTTCAACTGACCAATAAACTTCAAGGATGAAATCAAGGCTAAGGTCAGTTTTCGGACTTTAATATCGACAGTTTCAACGGTCGTAGGTAAGGTATCGACTATCGAGATGATAATACCTATGATTTGTACCTATGATTGTAGGCACAAAAGTCATGCAACCCTCTTGTTGAGTATGAGGATGAGAATCGATTGTATGAAAGGGATAATCAGACATTTGTCTAACCAAGTTGAACAAAGCTTCGTTAAGCTCGTTCCACGTAGGCCATTCTAAGGAAAAAGGCCTGATGAAATACTGATTTTTTTTTTTTTTTAAAAAAAGAACCACCCTTCGCCACTCTTGCATAGTAGAGTCTCTTAGATTAGATGTAAGTCTGTAGGTGGATCCTCGATCTATTCTAACGATGAAGATATTAGAAGGCCGCATCTGATTTGGATAGAGATAAATGTCGAGATTATCATACTAAATGAGGTTTTAATTAGAAAGAATAGCCGGGCGAGTAGCGGATTGATTAATTGTACTTCAAAGTATCTCGAAATCAAGACCACTTGGTCTGAACTTTGATGAAATTGATCTGGTCTGTTATTTGAAATTAATCTTGGTCTCTTACGATAGTGGCGTAGTGGTTGATGTGGAGTGTCTATCAGAGTATCGACCTACTTTAGGAAAAGTTTTGGTCAATTTTATAAATGAACATCCTATGATTCATTATGTGGTTACACGAGTACATAAGTATACGTGGGATATCACTTCTTTTCAAGAAAAGGTTTATTACCTACCTACTTTTTATCTTTTGAAGTTTGAAGAAAAGAAGTAGGAGGAAGTTTAATAAGGTTACCTGAAGAAATATTTACAAGAAATAAAAAAGTTAAAGTTAAAGGAAAGTAAGAAGAGAAAATTAGATTTAAGGCTCGTATAAACTTAACCGTGTTAGGTTACAATATTGTTCTGACAGTGGACTTTCTTGTTTTTGTTTCAGGTGATACTATCAAGTGTCCAAATTGTATATCCTCCTCCCAGAAACATCAACGTCTGGAACTCCAGAAATCTGTAGATAATTCCAATTCAACCATCGTGTTGACTTCTAGTGAAACGCTTAGGTTAGAATCAATTAAGGAACAAATTTTAACTAAATTAGGTCTTAAGTCTAAACCCAATGTTACAAAGTGGCTTCCAAAAGAGGTTATCAAGAAAACGTTGTCGATGGCAAGAGAGGACATTGCCTCGAATGTTGTCCAGAAAGACTTTCCTCAAACCCTCGTCCTCAGCACCACACCATATCAACAGACTGACTTAGAGCCGGATGAGTTTTTTGGCAGAACTTCTGAGATCATAGGATTTGCTGAACCAGGTAAGAAATGCTTTAACCATCAATATTAAAAGAGTAAAATAAAAGGCTAGGGATGCTTGTCCTGTATGGGTACAAACACAAACTAAAAAGTATGTCATGTCTGACTAGCACAATATGACCGTAATTTTTTTTTTTTTACATGTCTCAATATTCGTGCTCATCACAACATAAATTCAGAACCTAATGCAACTGATCAACAAAAAAGAGTACTTGTCATCTCCACCAATTTTAGAAGATGTGTCTCATTTCCCTTGTATTTATCAAAAAAAATATACTAAACAAGATATCACCAAAATCAAATGCTACAACAACTGTCTTAACTAAAACAATTAAATCATTATACCTATTAGATCAGAGCAATTAGATGTATTTTTTACACTAGCATATTGTTGCATCATATATTATCTTGCATTTCATCCACCTCTGATCCCTCTTATTCCCTCATGACGTAACACTTTCTAGAAACCCAACATATCAAGTTCTGCTTTGATGGCGGTATTGGGAGTACTTGTTGTACCACGCAATACTCATAATTATAAAAGTTAATTGGCTAAAGTTGAGTGATAAATCTGAACAATAAAAGTCTAGTCTGTGTAGACGGGGTCCAGGGTCTCTCATCTCATCTAGTTCTATTGGAACTTAACCTCCATACAGGGTAGTGATGTTACTGCTTCTAATTTCCTCGCCAGTTTCATGATTTTTGTGGTTTCTAGGATCCTGATGGTTTTAAAAGATGGAAGAGTGTGTATGTGCAATATTTTTACCTTGTTTTGATGTGTCGGTTTGTCGAAAATATCGATTGTCTCGTGGAAATTACAAATACAACACTCTTTGAAAAACTGAGGAAAACTTTAATCGATTAAATCAAATGAATATCCCTTCTATTGAAAGTGTCCTTCCTATGTACATCTAGTTCTATTGGAACTTAACCTCCATACAGGGTAGTGATGTTACTGCTTCTAATTTCCTCGCCAGTTTCATGATTTTTGTGGTTTCCAGGATCCTGATGGTTTTAAAAGATGGAAGAGTGTGTATGTGCAATATTTTTACCTTGTCCTGATGTGTTGGTTTGTCGAGAATATCGATTGTCTCGTGGAAATTACAAATACAATAAACACTCTTTGAAAAACTGAGGAAAACTTTAATCGATTAAATCAAATGAATATCCCTTCTATTGAAAGTGTCCTATGTATAGTGATATACACTGTGGGGATATGAATATGAATACTGTGGGGATATGAATATGAATACTGTGGGGATATGAATATGAATACTGTGGGGATATCAATATGAATACTGTGGGGATATGAATATGAATACTGTGGGGATATGAATATGAATACTGTGGGGATATGAATATGAATACTGTGGGGATATGAATATGAATACTGTGGGGATATGAATATGAATACTGTGGGGATATGAATATTAATACTGTGGGGAACCGTAAGAACGGATCAGTTGCTTAAACTCACTTTTTTAAGCTGGGTTAGAAAGTATGGTCGGTATCTTCGGTTGGAAACGGGCCACAAGCGTGGTCCCCCCTGGGCACACAGCCTCGCGCTCCTGGGGTCATCCGCCCGGAACAGAAGTTCCCGCCGGATATGAATTGGAAACGGGCCACAAGCGTGGTCCCCCCTGGGCACACAGCCTCGCGCTCCTGGGGTCATCCGCCCGGAACAGATGTTCCCGCCGGACAACCAGTGGACAGCGCGGCCGTTAGAGGAAGCCTGAAATACGGCTACCTCACACGAGGTGTGTGGGATGAGATGTTCGCCGACCCCGCGGTAGCGTGCGGGTTGATCGCGATCGTCCGGCCGGTAGTAGTATACCGGTTCGTGTCCGTAAGGACTCTCCGTGCGACTCACTTTCGTACCCCAAGGGGGATAAGGCATGGTATGCGTCAAATCACAGCCTCTCCATGGTAATGTCAACCCTGTTTCTACTAACGAGGCAATGGCGACCGAAATATCACCGGAATAAGTGGTACACCTTCCTCAGATAGCACCTAGTGTTACACTGAGTAAGTCAGGGCACTCTTTTGTCCTTGAGTTGAGAAATCGGCCCAAAAAGTGGATGAACTACTAAAGTTAGTCAACGGTATAAGGATGCAGCTATGGCAACGGATAACCACGGCATTAAAGATCATATTGATAATCCTTGAAAACTCATCATGGCAGAAAATAGGTAGGTACATAAATATTGATTTTCTTTAACCAAGATCGAAAAATTCCCGGAGGGACGGGCCCCGCTTGTTTTTTTTTTAAAAGAGGTTTGACAGAGGGAACTGTAACTGCTAGGGTCTTATCGTCCCGAAATCAAAGGAAGACAGGATAGGAGGAAAGCCAGCCGTTCCGAGAACGAACATTATCCCATCAGCATAAAATCCGCCCCGGGCGGGAATCGAACCCGCGGCTTACAAGGCAGACGCGCCACCAACCAAGCTGACTAACCTCGTAGTAATGTCAACTAAATAAACGAAATAGAGATACCTATACCTATGGGGATAGTGAACAAACCAAACTTACGTAAACAAACGAGCCAGTCATTCAAGATCGTTCGAAACTTTCGGTAACAAAACCTAATTCCATTTCCAAAGAAAATAGTGATTATTATTTTTTGTTCTCATTGTGTCTCAAGATAGTGGTGATTTTTTTCCATGATTTAAATAAATAATAAATTCAATTTGGAAATAAAATAATTTAAGGTAGTTCTTCAATAATCTCTATCAAGTTGACTATGTAACTTTCGTGTCCATTTTCACATTTTTTCCGAATCGAAAACTTCAAATAGCTTTCGATTCGTTTTGATCAAAGTGTTTTCTAATTTTCACTAACATTAATTAGCAGTTTTAACATTCGAAAATTCAGTCGTCTGTAATATCATGAGTGGACAATATAGTGGATTTTTCGACACCTCCAACATCTCTTCGAGCACCCCCACCAATGTCTCAACAACCGGGGAAAATCCTGGTCCTGGAATCAACAGCTTTACCGAGAATAATATTATGACCCCTGGAATCAGCCTTAACGGGAATATTACGGGCCCTGGAATCAGCCTTATCCGTGAGAACTCAAGCGCTGGAATAAGCCTTATCGCGAATAATCCAAGTAATGGAATCAGCTTCAATGAAAATAATTTGGGCACAGGAATTAGCTACCCCGACGACAACATGGGCCCTGAAATCAGCTTTACTGGGAATAGCACAGGCCCTAGAATCAGCCTTACCCGTGATAATACGAGCGCTGGAATCAGCTTTAATAATAATTCGAGCGCTGGTACCAGTTATACAGGCGCTAACCGCAGCACCAGCCCAATTCCCGATGCGCTAGAAGTTAAGTACATTAGCGCCGAAACCGCTCGCTACGAAGCGCGAAAGATATTCAATGAGAAATTGTTAGCGCGACTGGGTGTGACGTTGGACGGAGAGAAATTGGACGCGCTAGCGCGAGCTGTGGTGGATAAGATGGAGGTTAGCGCGGCGCTGGATTTTGGTGTGGACCGGTAGAGTGGAGATTGTGACTAGAGGTTTTGGTTCCTTTGGTGTCGGTGTCTTTGAGACGATAAACAGGTAAGATATGTTTTCGAGAGTTTTGATAGAGGGAATTGTTACTGCTAAGATCTTATTAAAAAGAGGTAAGAAAAATCAAGTAGATACCACCAGCTTGGAATGGAGCGCGTCTGCCTTATAAGCGCTAGGCCGCGGGTTCAATTCCTGCCCGGGGTGGATTTTATCCTAAATGGATAATGCTCGTTCTCGGAACAGCTGACTTTCTTCTATCCCCTGTCTCCTCTCTCTCTTCACTATACGTATAGTTCCTTCTATCAAGCCTCGCTTTCTTTATCGTATCGTCCCAAAAGGAGGACAGAGCATGATGTTCCGAGAACGAACCTCATCCGTTCAGGATGAAATTCACCCCGGACGGGAATTGAACCCGCGGCCTAGCGCTTACAAGGCAGACGGGAATCCAACCTGCAACATAGCACTAATTAGGCAGACGCGCTACCATCCAAGCTAACTAGGCCGCCCGGGGTGGATTTTATCCTAAACGGATAATGTTCGTTCTCGGAACAGCTGACTTTCTTCTATCCCCTGTCTCCTTTCTCTCTTCGCTATACGTATAGTTCCTTCTATCAAGCCTCTTTCTTTATCGTATCGTCCCAAAAGGAGGACAGAGAAGGATGTTCCGAGAACGAACCTCATCCGTTCAGGATGAAATTCACACCGGACGGGAATCCAACCTGCAACATAGCACTAATTAGGCAGACGCGCTACCATCCAAGCTAACTAGGATGGCACTTACGAGTATGTACCTAGTAGAACCACTTGAGGCGTTATTCTACTGAGGTCACCCCGTTATTTCCTTTCGAAGTAAATTTAAATGTCTGGAGCCAGCCTAGTTATCTTAGTTGGTAGTGCGTCTGCCTTGTAAGCGCTAGGCCGCGGGTTCGATTTACGGGCCCCTATTTCGCCCGAAAAAGTTGAAATGGAATGTCTAGTCTCGAGACCTGCAACAGACTCTCACAGCTTTGTAATTTAAGTATGTAGGTGTAAAACTTGAATCCAGATTCAACCAGAATTTGCTTTCCTATGAAGATTTGGTTTTACTTGCCTGTGCTTGGTTTCTACCATCTACCAAAGTGGTAAGTTCATGTGAATTTATTTCACATGAGGATTTCATGTATGGACTTAGACTTTACGGTGTCGGTGTCCTCAGCTTTTTTATTGGTTAACTATATTAACAGAGTGTTACCTATGTTGGTTTAAAATCCAGAAGGATATTTTTATTAAACCTGGTAGTGAATTGATTTTTCTTTTCGGGTTCATTGGTTTTTTGGCCATAAACCAAAATCGACATCGTAGGTTTTTGAACCTAGACAGTTTAGCTTTTTAGATCTAACGCGTCGGTTCTACTTTGCTAAAAAATGTTCTGCACTAAATAGGTACCTACGAGTTTGTAGTCTTGAAGAAGAAGGTAAAAATAAATTTTACATAACTGCCATCACTTTGATGGTTGCCTATGACACAGTAATCGATAATTCATTTTTCCAATTTTCTTTTTTTTTTTCCTTCTTTCATTATTTATATGGTAGTGCGTCTGCCTTGTAAACGCTAGGCCGCGGGTTCGATTCCCGCCCGGGGCGTATTTTATCCTGATGGGATAATGTTCGTTCTCTCTTCGTCCTGTCTTCCTTCTCTCTTCGATTTCGGGACGATAAGACCATAGCAGTTACAGTTCCCTCTGTCAAACCTCTTAAAAAAAATGTCCTTGGGTTGAGAAATCGGCCCAAAAAGTGGATGAACTACTAATAAAGCCATCCCTGTCTTCCTTCTCTCTTCGATTTCGGGACGATAAGACCATAGCAGTTACAGTTCCCTCTGTCAAACCTCTTAAAAAAAAAACTTTTCGCTGCAAATGGATGTTGTTGGGTCATCTTGTGGAGACACATTTTCCAAACCATGATTTTCGGGATTTTCAATATTTTGAAATGAAAACAGTTTAAGCTATATTTCATTTGTTCCCAAAACTAAAATGGAGGATAAAAAAAATCCATAAAAAAATTGGGTCAAACATAGTACTAAGATAAACTCGTAGAAAAAAAAGTTGTATAAAACAAGATTATATTTTTCGTACAAGCGATTTTCGGGATTTTCAATATTTTGAAATGAAAACAGTTTAAGCTATATTTCATTTGTTCCCAAAACTAAAATGGAGGATAAAAAAAAATCCATAAAAAATTGGGTCAAACATAGTACTAAGATAAACTCGTAGAAAAAAAAGTTGTATAAAACAAGATTATATATTTTGTACAAGTAAAAGTCCAAAAAATTTAACTCCGCTATGAGAAAAAGATAATTAGAAATTAGGTTGAGTTATGATTTATACAGGGTGTTTAACTGCCCAATAAACTTCAAGGATGAAATCAAGGCTAAGGTCAGTTTTCGGACATTAATATCGACAGTTTCAACGGTCGTAGGTATCGACTATCGAGATGATAATACCTATGTCATTTCGCAAAATTACCCATTCGCCTGATCTTCAAATTTCAAATTTTCAATACGAGTAATACAATTTCTTCTAAAGACTGTACGAGATTTTCTAGAGGGCACAAACAGGATTTGTAACGTCCCACTTTCTTAGCCACGAGGCCACAACTCAATCCTTGCACTAGAGAGATTTTTTACGTTTTTATTATAGTTATCTAGATCTTACATTGAAATAGGAGAAAAATTAATAAAAACAAATAAAATAGAAAGTAATCGGGATTGTGCGTCGGCTATCTCCACTAATTTGGTGGATGTGCAGTATTGTGCATGTGTATGTGTAGTGTGCAGTCACTTACGAAATAATCTCACCAGAGTAAAGGATCAAACTCAGACGAAAAAATGCAAGAATAAAAAGTACCTAATTTAATTCATAATACTCGTACTATTTTGACTTCTTTTGAAGTTCTTTTTTTTTTTTTTTCGCGGGAGCTGGTTCAGTGATCAGCTACAGTTTTGAATCGCGAACTGAGAAAAGTACTTATTGGGTACTCAAGAGAATTATAATAATTTTATTATTATCTCTTTTATCCTCTTTATTGTTAGCCTCTAGTCTTGTCCACTTTGTGCTGTCTTGCCATGGAACGTCATCGTAACCATCACAAGCATCACAAGCACCATCAAAGTCCTCCTCTATACACAGAACAACAATTGGAACGTGCCCCTCTATCCCGACATTTTGGATATTTGGCAAGCCTACCTCTAGGTATCTATTTATGAAGTTTTCTTATACCCAAATACATACAAACATACATATCAGTACAATCCATTTTACTATTTTAATCAGTTACCATAGATGTATTCATTTTCATTATCCGACAGTGTCTATAACTCTACATAGCAAC
The DNA here is from genome assembly GCF_000475195.1 of Diaphorina citri. Lineage (NCBI taxonomy): Eukaryota > Metazoa > Arthropoda > Insecta > Hemiptera > Psyllidae > Diaphorina > Diaphorina citri. The sequence goes on along the minus strand of NW_007377474.1, from coordinate 161,163 downwards.
GTCCATTTCATTACTTTACCATACATTTTCATAGTAGTCTACTGAAGAGGTTTCCAGAGTCCCCGATAATTCATACTCGGTTCATCCTAATTTGGAAACAATTAATCCCAAAGCAACTTCAATATCTGGCAATAATATACAATAGTTCATGTCTACGAGTGATATAAAAACAATAAAAAAGCGACATTTTGGATATTTGGCAAGCCTACCTCTAGGTATCTATTTATGAAGTTTTCTTATACCCAAATACATACAAACATACATATCAGCACAATCCATTTTACTATTTTAATCAGTTACCATAGATGTATTCATTTTCATTATCCGACAGTGTCTATAACTCTACGTCCATAGCAACGTCCATTTCATTACTTTACCATACATTTTCATAGTAGTCTACTGAAGAGGTTTCCAGAGTCCCCGATAATTCGTACTCGGTTCATCCTAATTTGGAAACAATTAATCCTGAAGCAACTTCAATATCTGGCAATAGTATACAACAGTTCATGTCTACGAGTGGTATAAGAACAATAAAAAGTTCATCCTAATTTGGAAACAATTAATCCTGAAGCAACTTCAATATCTGGCAATAGTATACAACAGTTCATGTCTACGAGTGGTATAAAACAATAAAAAACGTGGCTAAATAAAGTTCCATGTACAAGTCACTGAGAGAAAAATGCAACACTTGAGTTGAACACGTTCAACATAAATTGCCAAGAGAAGGAAGGTCTGTTTTTGATAATTTCTGGTGATATCAAGTTATTTTTCAAAAGAAATGAGAAACTTTTCTTTTCGAACATGCCTCTACCTAATGAAAAGAACAAAGGTCAGGAAAACGTACATCCCAAGGTAGAGCACGGAACAATATGATTTGAATATAAGTTCTTGCAAAAATACATATATCTACTAACAAGAGCTTCACTTTCCGCGGAACCTGAATTTTCGAGCAGACTTATCAAAATTCGAATTTATCCGAAGTAATCTGAAATGATGTCTGAAGTCTGAAATGATCTGAAGTCTTACCTGAAGCCGCGCCTCATCCAATAGAAGACATCTCTATAGTAAACCACATCTACGCATGGTAATTATCACGGCGCCTGGGTGCCTACAGCGACATCTAGGTGATAATATACTGCAACATTAACCCTTTCAGCTGGTCTGAGCAAAGTACTGGATCATTTAAAAAGACTAGCAGGTTACCCGTGCTTCGCCACGGTTTAGAATATTTTAGTAAAAGAAAAATGTCACCGTCAATAGGAATCCTCACCAGAAAGAATATGGATTCGTTTAGGTATGTGAAATCACGAACACATTTTTACTTCCAATTTTTCAGACTTGAAGAACTTGAGAAGTAAGCAAAACAAATATAGGTTTGTTTCCCTTATATGTATGTAGATATCTAAAGCATGGTAGAATAATCTTCTGATTGGGCAAAGTGATTTCAGTTTTTCAGACTTTTTGGTTAATTAGGTTAATAAAGTCGGAAACTCCCAACACCATTTTTACTCTTTGATTACTTTCTGTAAAGTGCACTCTTTATGCTAATTCTAGTCCGTTTCCTAGGACGGACAGACGATTTAATTCCATGAATTTGGCCTCAGTATTCATGCAACGTTGAGTAGCAACGGGTTGATTGGCTTCATGATGTATAAACCCCTTGAAGGATACAAGTTCAACATAAATTGCCAAGAGAAGGAAGGTCTGTTTTTGATAATTTCTGGTGATATCAAGTTATTTTTCAAAAGAAATGAGAAATTTTTCTTTTCGAACATGCCTCCTAATGAAAAGAACAAAGGTCAGGAAAACGTACATCCCAAGGTAGAGCACGGAACAATATGATTTGAATATAAGTTCTTGCAAAAATACATATACCTACTAACAAGATCTTCACTTTCCGCGGAACCTGAATTCTCGAGCAGACTAATCAAAATTCGAATTTATCCGAAGTAATCTGAAATGATGTCTGAAGTCTGAAATGATCTGAAGTCTTACCTGAAACCGCGCCTCATCCAATAGAAGACATCTCTATAGTAAACCACATCTACGCGTGGTAATTATCACGGCGCCTGGGTGCCTACAGCGACATCTAGGTGATAATATACTGCAACATTAACCCTTTCAGCTGGTCTGAGCAAAGTACTGGATCATTTAAAAAGACTAGCAGGTTACCCGTGCTTCGCCACGGTTTAGAATATTTTAGTAAAAGAAAAATGTCACCGTCAATAGGAATCCTCACCAGAAAGAATATGGATTCGTTTAGGTATGTGAAATCACGAACACATTTTTACTTCCAATTTTTCAGACTTGAAGAACTTGAGAAGTAAGCAAAACAAATATAGGTTTGTTTCCCTTATATGTATGTAGATATCTAAAGCATGGTAGAATAATCTTCTGATTGGGCAAAGTGATTTCAGTTTTTCAGACTTTTTGGTTAATTAGGTTAATAAAGTCGGAAACTCCCAACACCATTTTTACTCTTTGATTACTTTCTGTAAAGTGCACTCTTTATGCTAATTCTAGTCCGTTTCCTAGGACGGACAGACGATTTAATTCCATGAATTTGGCCTCAGTATTCATGCAACGTTGAGTAGCAACGGGTTGATTGGCTTCATGATGTATAAACCCCTTGAAGGATATTTATTAAACCTGGTAGTGAATTGATTTTTCTTTTCGGGTTCATTGGTTTTTTGGCCATAAACCAAAATCGACATCGTAGGTTTTTGAACCTAGACAGTTTAGCTTTTTAGATCTAACGCGTCGGTTCTACTTTGCTAAAAAATGTTCTGCACTAAATAGGTACCTACGAGTTTGTAGTCTTGAAGAAGGTAAAAATAAATTTTACATAACTGCCATCAGTTTGATGGTTGCCTATGACACAGTAATCTATAATTCATTTTTCCAATTTTCTTTTTTTTTTCCTTCTATTCATATATCTTCATTTTTTACTTATTTCATACACTCTACGATGATGTGCATCTTGTACCATAGCTGTATCTTTATGAGCTTTTTTTTAAATCGTATGATTCGTTTGTTCATTGTATTTATGTACATTGTCTCTTTTGTTTCTTCAAATATAAGTGAACAAACGAAATGAGTTCCAAATTTCGCACTTGACGATTTTTCTAGTTTTTATGTCTGTTAATTTGTCAGTGATTACTCATGACTCGTTTGTCAGGTTTGGTGAAACGTTACCCCCATTAATTTTTAGTGGTCTTTGCTTGGCTTTGCTTGGTTAATTTTTGGGTCCCATTGAAAGCACTGTCTTTAATATGACAATTTAAAAGTCGAAATTGACTAGCGGTTGATCTTATTATTCGGAAAGCTGAGGTTCCAGTGTTTGTTCAAGTTAGCAATGTCGCGTAGCAAAGTGGTAAGTTCATGTGAATTTATTTCACATGAGGATTTCATGTATGGACTTAGACTTTACGGTGTCCTCAGCTTTTTTATTGGTTAACTGTATTAACAGAGTATGTTGGTAATCCATAATTATCCGATCAGCTGATTGGTCAAAAAGTCCATTTCGGCACAACATCCGTTTAGTCGGATTTGCTTTTGAGGTTACAAGTTATACATTTCACGTCTCTCAAGGAGGGAAAAGAAGAAAACTATATTATAGGTTCAGTCAGTTTACGAATCAATAGTACATCCTCATCAGACAGCCAAGCGAAGATAGTAAAGACATAAAAGATAAATCAAACCCTGAAGACATGAGGCAAAAGTTTTGTGGCGGGACACAAAAGTTGCCTATGATGAAGATGGAGGGAAGTTTTATTGTCTGAAGTCGTTTTGTGGTTGAGGGGAGAAAACGTAATGAGCATTTGAAGACGATGCTAGATTTTGGAATGGGCAGAATTTTTTGGTCTTCGTATCGTTTGGATGGCGTAATTAGTTCAATGGTATTTTTGGTTTACTATACCAATTCAGATTGGGGAATGAGGACGACACAGGAAATTATTGACCTTTGAGCCACAGAAGCAGAAGTAGTCCAGAAGCTCTAGGTTCTGTATCCAAGGGGGTCAGAAGTTCAAGCACAGGGACAAAAACATTGTCCTGTAATGTGTATACTATGCAGTGTGGTTAGATACCACTAAATGCTAGAGTTGCAGTAGTAAACACCTCTAATACCACAGACAGAGCCGAAAATAAGCTATTCTTCTTCGTGTGGGACACGTATGATACTTTGGAGCTTCGGAAACGAACAAACTTTTCTTCTTTTCGCCGGGACAGAATACAATTTGAAACGGGTTGGCGAAAAAGTTTGCTACTCTAGAAAATAAGAAAATAGTAAAGAGGAAAAATATGGAAACAGAGCACGAGGATAAAACGTGGTTTTGGTGTAGGAGACGGGGGTGCGTTACAACTCTACTCTAAGCTAGACTTGTTGTGAGACACGATCGATGAGTATGGCTCCAGCCTCCAAGCCCATTAATATAGTTATTACGGCCTTTTTTTTCTTCTCTCTTCTTCGTCTTTTGCCAGCAGTTCCATCACATTATTCCGTTGCATTTCTCATAAATATTGTTAGACAAAGACAATAAATATCTTTCCTTTCTTCTTTCTTTTATTTATTTATTTAAAGAAAATGCATTTCCGTTCATCTCGACGGCTGGAAATGTACGAAAATAAATGGGAGAAAGAAATTTTCTAAATGGCTCGAATAGTCAAAGTTTTCCAATGCTTTTCCAATAAGTACGGTTAATGGGCAGGGTGTATACTCACATGTGAGTAGTTTTTTCGTGTGTAAGCAGACAATTGTTTCGGATATTTATAGGAGTACGTGTAACTGCTATATGATGTACTCGTACCTACTTGAAGAATTTTGAAGAAAGATGAATAAGCATTGAATATAAATTTAGAATACACGTTGTCCACCTGCTCGAATAGAGCTAAAATGCTAAAACGTCCCTTAACCACAACAACAAGGTCTTACATAGTAGGTACAGTTATTTTATGTTTACAGCTTTCTAGGGCTTTTGTTCTGCTGTTCTAGATACAGCTATAATGCTGAAGCATTCTAGGAATTTTGTAAATAAGTGCTCTTCAGATGGCGGATTTTTTCCCAATGGGAAGGAAAGAGAAGCACATAATTTGATACAAGATTATCAAGATAGCAATAATCAAAATACCAAATAGAAGCTCAATAAATTAGTACCTATAATATCGTCATAGAATATTTTCTACTAAAATTCAATAAGCTCTCCCCTCTTCTCTACATCTGTTACTCTAGTCACGTACACATTATCAGCTGACTTACTACGTACTACAAGAAGTTGAGCCAGCATGCAATATACAGGGTGACTAAAAATAAGTAATATAGGGTGCCCACAACATTACTTAACACTTTATTGGCTACAAACGTACAAACTGGTCGTTAAAACTGTAAATTTTGACATGGGGTGTTACTATTTATCGATCCGACTTGCCTTGATAAAGAATAGAACACCCGATTTGACAATTTCAATTAGCAATCTATTTGATATATTTATGTATGAAGTTACTAGCTAGTAGGTACTGTGAAAAATTATCTACAATGTTTAAAGATTTTCAAAATCAAGCATTCAACACGGGGAAAATGTCACATCCACCAAAAGATTAGTGGAGATGTCAAGTTCACCTACTTCAACTTCAAATGGTTCTTAACACACGGGCTATTGGTGTACCCAAGCTAACTATCTTCTTATTTAGTAAAACCAGTAATCCCAGTACAGCTATAGCTATGTATTACTATGTATCTATACAGCTTTACAGCTATACTATATTATTTACTATAAATAATTAAAAGAAAAGAAACTATAATTCATACATTAATTCATCAAGTTGAAGTACGTTTTATAAACAAAGGCTTACTACGAACAAATGCCTGCTTTTTTCCATTAAGCTAGCTGAAATTGTGAAAGTATTTCGATGTAAAAAGGTTGGGGTAGGTTATACCTGCTTGGAATTCTGTAGGCAAAGAGAGAGGTAGGTCCTGCTGATTACATTACTGCTATGCGGCATAGGCTTACGGAGACTAATTTTCCCTTTCGCTTTCTCTCTACAAGTATTTTTCGCCTCTTTTCACTCCCTTCTGCCCTTTGTTAAGAATTTGTACAATGCAACAACCTAGGTAATAAAAAAATGTATCTAGAGAGATTTTTTACGTTTTTATTATAGTTATCTAGATCTTACATTGAAATAGGAGAAAAATTAATAAAAACAAATAAAATAGAAAATAATCGGGATTGTGCGTCGGCTATCTCCACTAATTTGGTGGATGTGCAGTATTGTGCAGTGTGTAGTCACTTACGAAATAATCTCACCAGAGTAAAGAATCAAACTGAGACGAAAAAATGCAAGAATCGAAAGTAATTTAATTCATAATACTATTTTGACTTCTTTTGAAGTTCTTTTTTTTCGCGGGAGCTGGTTCAGTGATCAGCTACAGTTTTGAATCGCGAACTGAGAAAAGTACTTATTGGGTAGGTACTCAAGAGAATTATAATAATTTTATTATTATTCTCTTTTATCCTCTTTATTGTTATTTTTTTAGTTTTAGTAAGAGACAGTTTAGACGTTAAAATTGGCAAAGGAGGGGGAGGAATTGAAACAATATCCAGTCGTCCAGACAGTTTAGTTTTTTTGTCCATTTGTGGGCAAAGAATGCCGTACTCTTCGCATTGCTTTAGAGTGGTCATAACTCTAAATTAAAATCACGCTTTCATTCGCCGACCATTAGAAGTGTGAAACTTGTGCTCGTTTGCACATTAAAAACGAAACGGAGGGGGGAGGACCCTTAAAATAAATGGGAGAAAGAAATTTTCTAAATGGCTCGAATAGTCAAAGTTTTCCAATGCTTTTCCAATAAGTACGGTTAATGGGCAGGGATGTATACTCACATGTGAGTAGTTTTTTCGTGTGTAAGCAGACAATTGTTTCGGATATTTATAGGAGTACGTGCAAGTGCTATGATGTACTCGTACCTACTTGAAGAATTTTGAATAAAGATAAATAAGCATTGAATATAATTTAGAATAGGTACACGTTGTCCACCTGCTCGAATAGGGCTAAAACGTCCCTTAACCAAATGTATAGTGTATACGTATGTATAGCAACCAAAGTTCATCAGTCGTATTCGTATACCTACTACCTACCAACGTCTCAATGTTTGTCTAGTCATGTAAAAACAGCCTTTGGACAGACTTGTGTTTTAACATCTATATCTGTCTGTCTGGATGTAGTGACTGAGAAGAAGGGATAGGGTTGTTTTGTTTTGAATTTATGAGGCTTACAATAATTTATTTTTCCGTCGTTCTAGACTTTTTTCTATTTACAAAAAAGTGGATGTTAAATTTGACATGGCTCGACTGAGAAAATGCCTACTTTTGACAGTAACAAATGGTAATGTTGTTGGAATCATTGACTCCATAATTGTTGTTTTATTTTGAAATATTGAGGAAGATTCCAACAGAAGAAGAAACCGTTTGGTTTGAAATGATCGCTTGTTTGAATGAAGGCTCTTCTCATCCCTACCTATTTTCATTTTTTTAATTTATTCAATAATTAATTGATTTTTATTTCCAAGTGCATTATTGCTGTGAAACAAATGACATTTGACACTGGCGAGAAAACTGTTGGATCGATTTCCTATGAAACATCAATACCTTATTCGAAGAAACTAAAAATCTTTCAATTTGCTACGCAGAATTTCTAGGTATCTAGTGATAAATTTATCCAAGGTCTTGATCTTCCAGTTTATCCAGAAGTTCTATTCCACTAAAACCTGAGGGTCGTCTGAACCATACTCAGAAGTATTGGCCCTCATACCGGTACAGTTATTTTATGTTTACAGCTTTCTAGGGCTTTTGTTCTGCTGTTCTAGATACAGCTATAATGCTGAAGCATTCTAGGAATTTGGTCAATTTTGTAAATAAGTCCTCTTCAGATGGCGGATTTTTTCCAATGCTGGGAAGAAAAGAGAACTTGATAATTTGATTCAAGATTATCAAGATAGCAATAATCAAAATACCAAATAGAAGCTCAATAAATTAGTATAATATCGTCATAGAATATTTTCTACTAAAATTCAATAAGCTCTCCCCTCTCCTCTACATCTGTTACTCTAGTCACGTACACATTATCAGCTGACTTACTATGTACTACAAGAAGTTGAGCCAGCATGCAATATACAGGGTGACTAAAAATAAGTAATATAGGGTGTCCACAACATTACTTAACACTTTATTGGCTACAAACGTACAAACTGGTCGTTAAAACTGTAAATTTTGACATGGAGTGTTACTATTTATCGATCCGACTTACCTTGTAAAGAATAAACACCCCGATTTGACAATTTCAATTAGCAATCTATTTGATATATTTATGTATGAAGTTACTAGCTAGTAGGTAGGTACTGTAAAAAAAATATCTAAAATACCCATTTAAAGATTTTCAAAATTAAGCATTCAACACGGGGAAAATGTCACATCCACCAAAAGATTAGTGGAGATGTCAAGTTCACCTACTTCAAATGGTTCTTAACACACGGGCTATTGTTGTACCCAACCTAACTATCTTCTTATTTAGTAAAACCAGTAATCCCAGTACAGCTATAGCTATGTATTACTATGTATCTACAGCTTTACAGCTATACTATATTATTTACTATAAATAATTAAAAGAAAAGAAACTATAATTCATATCATTTTGAATGTGTGTCAAAAATATGAAATCCTTGAAAATGAAATCGAAGAAAAAGATTTATTTCCTTGTATTTTGAAAATATATTAATATTTAATGAATACTGATACTGATTAGTACTCCGACTAGGGGCTGTTGTAAACTACCCTGACTAGACTAACTTTAACCTAGTGAAATTTTAGTTCGTCATTTGTTACCCAAGACTACCAACTGAGTAATTTAAGCACTATTGTCTATAGCACCTTGGCAATTCCGGTTTTCGGGTGTACACCCATCCCAGTATCGTCTGTGTGATGCTGGTTTTTCCGGGCGAGTTCATTGTGAGTAATCTTGTAGTTTATTGGCAAATTGTGAGTAAAATCCCCTTGAAGACCTTAGCTCTTAAAAATTACGTTCAAAACCCTTGAAACTAAATAAACTTCTCAAGCAAATTGACATTAAACCCTTGAAAACAAACCTCTCAAACATGGCATGTTTATCCGAACTATAATTTGCTTCAACGGGCCCCTGTCAAAAATATGAAATCCTTGAAAATGAAATCGAAGAAAAAGATTTATTTCCTTGTATTTTGAAAATATATTAATATTTAATGAATATACTGATACTGATTAGTACTCCGACTAGGGGCTGTTGTAAACTACCCTGACTAGACTAACTTTAACCTAGTGAAATTTTAGTTCTTCATTTGTTACCCAAGACTACCAACTGGGTAATCTAAGCACTATTGTCTATACTATAGCACCTTGGTAATTCCGGTTTTCGGGTGCACACCCATCCCAGTATCCTCCATGTGATGCTGATTTTTCCGGGCGGGGTCATTGTGAGTAATCTTGTAGTTTGTTGGCAAATTGTGAGTAAAATCCCCTTGAAGACCTTAGCTCTTAAAAATTACGTTCAAAACCTTTGAAACTAAACAAACTTTTCAAGCAAATTGACATTAAATCCTTGAAAACAAACCTCTCAAACATGGCATGTTTATCCGAACGTTGCTTCAACGGGCCCTGCCACGGTTTAGAATATTTTAGTAAAAGAAAATGTCTCCGTCAGTAGGAATCCTCACCAGAAAGAATGCTACCGTTGCACTACGCGCTCCCTATTGGCTTTACACCTGTTAGAAAAAACGGTCGCGCTACGCGCTCCCTATTGACTTTGCACTTCTATAGAATATGGTCGCACTACGCGCTCCCCATCGGCTTCTCACTTTGAGAAAATATGTCCGCGCTACGCGCTCCCTATTGGCTTCACTCCCTATTGGCTTCGCGCTACGCGCTTTTCATTAGCTTCACACTTTGAGACAATACGGTCGCGCTGCGCGCTCCTCATTGGCTTCTCACTTTGAAAGAATACGGTCGCGCTGCGCGCTCCCTATTGGCTTCTCACTTTGAGAGAATACGGTCGCGCTACGCGCTCCCTATTGGTTTCGCACTTTAATAGAATATGGTCGCGCTGCGCGCTCCCTGTTGGCTTCGTCCTTCGAGAGAATAAGCTCGCGCTCCGCGCTCCCTATTGTCTTCTCACTTTGAGAGAATACGGTCGCGCTACGCGCTCCCTATTAGCTTCACCCATAACTAGGACGGACAGTCGATTTAATTCCATGAATTTGGCCTCAGTATTCATCCAACGTTGAGTAGAAACGGGTTGATTGGCTTCATGATGTATAAACCCCTTGAAGGATATTACGGGCCCCTATTTCGCCCGAAAAAGTTGAAATGGAATGTCTAGTCTCGAGACCTGCAACAGACTCTCACAGCTTTGTAATTTAAGTAGGTGTAAAACTTGAATCCAGATTCAACCAGAATTTGCTTTCCTATGAAGATTTGGTTTCACTTGCCTGTGCTTGGTTTCTACCATCTACCAAAGTGGTAAGTTCATGTATGGACTTAGACTTTACGGTGTCCTCAGCTTTTTTATTGGTTAACTGTATTAACAGAGTGTTACCTATGTTAGTTTAAATAATTGGTTTCTACCATCTACCAAAGTGGTAAGTTCATGTGAATTTATTTCACATGAGGATTTCATGTATGGACTTAGACTTTACGGTGTCCTCAGCTTTTTTATTGGTTAACTGTATTAACAGAGTATGTTGGTAATCCATAATTATCCGATCAGCTGATTGGTCAAAAAGTCCATTTCGGCACAACATCCGTTTAGTCGGATTTGCTTTTGAGGTTACAAGTTATACATTTCACGTCTCTCAAGGAGGGAAAAGAAGAAAACTATATTATAGGTTTAGTCAGTTTACGAATCAATAGTATTCCGTTTAGTCGGATTTGCTTTTGAGGTTACAAGTTATACATTTCACGTCTCTCAAGGAGGGAAAAGAAGAAAACTATATTATAGGTTCAGTCAGTTTACGAATCAATAGTACATCCTCATCAGACAGCCAAGCGAAGATAGTAAAGACATAAAAGATAAATCAAACCCTGAAGACATGAGGCAAAAGTTTTGTGGCGGGACACAAAAGTTGCCTATGATGAAGATGGAGGGAAGTTTTATTGTCTGAAGTCGTTTTGTGGTTGAGGGGAGAAAACGTAATGAGCATTTGAAGACGATGCTAGATTTTGGAATGGGCAGAATTTTTTGGTCTTCGTATCGTTTGGATGGCGTAATTAGTTCAATGGTATTTTTGGTTTACTATACCAATTCAGATTGGGGAATGAGGACGACACAGGAAATTATTGACCTTTGAGCCACAGAACCAGAAGTAGTTCAGAAGCTCTAGATTCTGTATTCAAGGGGGTCAGAAGTTCAAGCACAGGGATAAAAACATTGTCCTGTAATGTGTATACTGTATACTATGCAGTATAGTTCAATGGTATTTTTGGTTTACTATACCAATTCAGATTGGGGAATGAGGACGACACAGGAAATTATTGACCTTTGAGCCACAGAAGCAGAAGTAGTCCAGAAGCTCTAGGTTCTGTATCCAAGGGGGTCAGAAGTTCAAGCACAGGGACAAAAACATTGTCCTGTAATGTGTATACTATGCAGTGTGGTTAGATACCACTAAATGCTAGAGTTGCAGTAGTAAACACCTCTAATACCACAGACAGAGCCGAAAATAAGCTATTCTTCTTCGTGTGGGACACGTATGATACTTTGGAGCTTCGGAAACGAACAAACTTTTCTTCTTTTCGCCGGGACAGAATACAATTTGAAACGGGTTGGCGAAAAAGTTTGCTACTCTAGAAAATAAGAAAATAGTAAAGAGGAAAAATATGGAAACAGAGCACGAGGATAAAACGTGGTTTTGGTGTAGGAGACGGGGGTGCGTTACAACTCTACTCTAAGCTAGACTTGTTGTGAGACACGATCGATGAGTATGGCTCCAGCCTCCAAGCCCATTAATATAGTTATTACGGCCTTTTTTTTCTTCTCTCTTCTTCGTCTTTTGCCAGCAGTTCCATCACATTATTCCGTTGCATTTCTCATAAATATTGTTAGACAAAGACAATAAATATCTTTCCTTTCTTCTTTCTTTTATTTATTTATTTAAAGAAAATGCATTTCCGTTCATCTCGACGGCTGGAAATGTAAACCAAGCTGAACTCGAAAGAGAAAAGACTATCTAAACAAGGACAGACATATTATTAGATTAGAGGGAGAGGATCATAAATTAAGTCAAATAAATAAATGATGCTCTGTCTACATTTTCTTTATCATTATTTTTATCCACTCTGTTTCAGAAGTATGGTCTAGTAGTCTATGAGTATTTGTATTATCTGCTTGAAGTTGTTTATGTTGAATAAAATGAAATTGGGTCTCTGGAATCAATAATTTTATTTTACTAACCTATTCCTTATCAATTGACTCTTTCGTTCTTCGATGTATTATGTTATGAATTTTATAGTTCTCTAGAGTAGACCACGAGGCTTGTGTCTTCTAGATTGATTTGGAGGTTTAATAATTTTATTTTACTAACCTATTCCTTATCAATTGACTCTTTCGTTCTTCGATGTATTATGTTATGAATTTTATAGTTCTCTAGAGTCTAGAGTAGACCACGAGGCTTGTGTCTTCTAGATTGATTTGGAGGTTTGAACCACTCAGCAAGCAGAGTTTTTAAGGTGGAATAAAATTTAATATTTGTTGCCACTCAGACATCTCACTCACCCGCCTAACTCGAAAGTCAGGGCGCGATCATCGAGGTGTGATCTAATCTTGGAGAAGATCAGATCACACAACCTCACGCTCAGGTGAATGAGAAAGTCTCATCATCGTGACCGAGGGGCTGGAAACTATAAAAGTTTGTCAACCTGAAGATATACTACAGAAATGATCCTGTGAAGTATGATCTTGATTGTGCCATGATTTGTCTGATGTAGACAAATCTGATTGTCAATAGGTAAAAGTGAGAAGTTCTATATTATATTAAACATACTGCTTGTAACATAACATTTGTGTATGTAGATCTGTAGATGATGTGTGCTATATGTTGTGCATTGCTTATTGCATATATTAAAAATATCATTCCACACCGTATTGCTGCAGACAAAACATACAAATTTGTTTCTTCCCAAGAGATATCAAGAGATTGAGGAACTTTCTGTTTGAATAGTATGTACTACTAGTGGTTGACCCGTCCTTTGTACGGGATCAGCGTGGCATAAGAGTCATAACTTTGAGGTGCTACCATTTTGAATCAGGATGGAATATGACAAATTTAAATAGCCTATGTCACCCTCAGTACTCTTCTCAACAACCACAAAAAATTTCATCAAAATCGGTCAAGCGGTTTTTTTCGTGAAAAGAGGACAACAAAAGGTCCATCAGAGTAACAGCGCCGTAACAGACAGACATATATGTACATGGTTCTGTGTATGCAATATGCAACAATTTAGTCGAATTTCGCGTTATTTTCATAGTATAACTTCTCGCTGTTTCTTATTTTCAAAAAATGTTATATCTTTTTCTACGTTTCTATTGAAAATTAAAAAGGTTCTCTAATACTCTAATTTCATTTATTAAAGATTATTAAACACATTTACGTGATTTCATGGAGTCATTAGTTTTCACCATGGGAAGAGTCCTCCCCAAACGGTGTATCAGTATATTTTTACCACCCGGTATTATATTGCAGACAAAACGGGGCATAGAAGTTATGACATAATTATTATTTGTTATCAAATAAACAAAATTCTCTTGACACAATATTCAAATGCTCGGCACAGACGGAGAAGAACAAGAGTAGAAAGTGAGATTTGCAAAGGCTGGATGAGAGAATGTTGAAACACTAGAAAGCTAATTGTAGCATGGTTTTGAATTTTTAATGAAAGCATGGGCCTTTTTTGCTGTTGGCGGCTCGTTATATGAAAGAAGAGAGCTGGAACATTACACTTTCAACGTAAAGACCATAATGATTGTGTATATTTTTCGTTTGATGCTCACTAAATCTTTTTAGTTCTCGTTAACAACTGAATTCAATTAGGGCGAGAAAAGGTTATCTGACTACAAAGAGTAGCTAATTTATGACATTCCTTGTTGATATCGCCCTTCTTTTAAATACATTTTGGTTAGTAGGTAAGTGTTGTTGTAATGAACTACATAGATGCGATAAATTCCGCTCAAGGATGACCTTCCAGAAAGGGATCATCAATATGTTTTGTCTCAATCGCACATCGGACCGAAGCCTCCTTTAAATGTATGTTTATGTAGTCTGGCACTTTTTTCATTTTTTTCTTTTTTCATCTACCCTTTGAACATTTTATACGTTTGACCTTTCGGTGAAAAATGAAAATTTAGTTTGTCATTTCATTGATTTTAATATTTTACCTATTTCTATGTAACAACATAGCACTATATTATGTTGTCGGCATTGGATGACTCAGGATTCTTTTCGCCTTTATGAGGTAGATTCAGGAATTCGGCTTTAGATTACATCTTGTCATACATTTTGATCTCACTCTGTCTTCAAAGTCTTGGAGCTCTCTCTCTAAAAAAAAAAATGTGAATGAATACTAGTTCATTGCATATTCTCCAGGAAAACGCATGACAGAATTCTGAACAAATGAGTGTATCGTATGTACATAGTAGTAGCACACTGCTATTGAGTAATGCATATCATCCTCCCTGTACATCCTCATCCAGTATTTCAGTTGTCATGTTTTCTTCGAAATAGAAACAAATTATATAGGTAATTCGAGGTTTATAATATTCGATTTTTCCCTTCCTATACGACTGACTAGCTTTCATGTCACCATTGACCGCCAATACCCAGTGGTGCCATACGTTATTTTATCCTAGCTATGTAGAGTTGGGTATTTGTATCGAACAAAATACCTATGATGGCTTTTCATTTTCATATTGAATGCTAGTGCTAGCTTGACAATGCTCGGATTTCTAGTATCAAAACACAAGGGACCATCATCCATGTTTTAAAGAGCGTGATTCTGGGGTTTATTGTTTAGAGAACCCTTTGCAGATTTGTACATAGGCAGGGACCCAAGATATTTATTTTGCTATAGGTACACATATTAATGTTTCGTCTGATGGGATGTGTTTGTTTTGTATAATTTCAGGTTATATGCTCAACGGTCAGCAGCTCCTGGAGTTTCCAAGGCCGAAAGAAATGGATGGCACAGAACTGAAAGTCAAGTCTGCTGTGTTATGGGTCCGAATAGAGTTCCGATCCGGTTTCCCTCATACATTGAGACCAATTTATCAGAAGTCAGACAGAAATGTGACCCTCTGGGTATTTCGTGTCTCTGCTCAATCCAATGCCACCTATGTGAGCGGTAAGGTAAGTAGATTATTGTTCGTTGTCATGTCTCATGTTTACAGTCACTACCTACTTTAGAGTATATCTTTGATTTCCAAAGCAAAAAGGAATCTACAGCTTCACATTGATATTTGTTTTTCAGGAGTTCGACGAACAAACAGAGATGTCTGCTTCACTAACAGTTTCCCTGTCCTCATCCCTAGGATGGAACAAGTTTGATCTCACTAGTACAGTACAGGACTGGTACTCCTCAGGGTTACAGGACAGATTGCGTCTTCTAGTGGATTGCTCTGGCTGTGGTGACCTCATACATCCAGTTCTTTTTCAACAAACACAGAAAGCTGAGGACTCCTGGCGTCCTTTCCTTGTTGTATATACTGACCCTACTGTGACCAGGAGGGTTAAGAGGAGAGCACTGGACTGTTCTGCAACCACCAAGGGGCAATGTTGTAAACAGAAATTTTATGTGAGTTTCAAACAATTAGGTTGGGAAGACTGGATCATTGCACCTAGTGGTTACTATGCAAACTATTGTCGTGGTGATTGTGGCGTGCGTCGCACACCAGACATGTATTACAATCATTATAGTCACGTTATAGAAGAGTATAGGAAGATGGACAGGCTCAGTGGGTTACAACCTTGCTGTGCACCTGTCAAATTCTCTCCCATGTCATTAATATATTTTGGACCTGATAGCAATATTATTAAAAGAGACTTACCAAAGATGGTTGTGGATGAATGTGGCTGTCCGTAAATTTGTACATACTTTAATAGCAAACATTTTGTAGTCTCTAGGCTCCCAGTCCTGATGGAGCACCATGGTTGTGATATAGCTTAAGTGAATTACTGTTGTTTATGATTGCTACAGCTGTATTGTGTACATTACTTGTTGCAAATCTAGTCATATGTTTATGTAAGTACTCGAGCTCAACTGTTCACTCAGTTGTCTTTGTAAGTTTTTCTCTGAATTTATTATTCAATGTCGGCATAACCTTTATCTATAATCTAGAGCTCTTGAAAGTGTACTTTGCCCTAGAACATCTAGATTTCCTCATTTTCTTCTTGAATTTAACTAAGTGTACCTACGTTTAAATAAAAAAGATTGGCAACAGATTTTCATAGGTAGGTACATGATTGTAAAGATATAGGTAAAGGACTTTCAGATGTGTTTCTAGACTGGGCACTTTAATTTAAACTATTTTCTTAGAAATCAAGCTCTTTAGACTAGTATGTAGATTCCTTTGGTCTGACTGTGTATATGTTTGTACAGTAGAACCTCGATTATATCAACTAATTGGGACCGAGGGTAGTTGTTTATATTCGAGGTTCTGTATAAAAGTTGATATAATCGAAATTCCGTATAATACAACGAAAATAGGGCCAAATTTAGTGGTACCTACAAAAAAACAAAATAGGGATGAAATACCCTTATATTTTTAAATTAAATAAAACAACCTAAGAAACAAACAAAAACACATCTTTGATATTGTTTTCTTTGTCATTAGACTCATTATTTGAACACTTTCGTTGATCTTTTTCTCTGATAGAGTAGGATTTCCTTGAAAGATAGAGAAAAACCCCGATTTTTGGAGTTGCTTTAATAGAGAGTTGATATAATCGAGGTTCTACTGTATCATGATAATGATCTAATTTAATAATAGGCATACCCTATGTTTCGTGTTAAAGGACAGGTGTTACGTCAATCTGGTAGCTTGACCTTCGCGCCCCTTCCGAGAACCTACTCATGGCACTTTTAATTTTATAGCGTTTTTTGGTTGAAAATACCTGAGGTACCTAACGAAAGAATTTGAAAACTTTCCGGAGTAGAATTGACAATCTTTATACAACTGCAAGAGTATTCTAGTGAGTGTGAGAGCAATTTGATGTTAAACTAGGTAGGTACTTATTCGATTATAAATTATAAGGAGGTACATATTATGTTGAAAAGATCATGAGTTTGATTTCAATGTCAATATTGTACACAAATACATATTAAAGTAGTTTAGTAGGTATTTATTATTTTATAGATTAGATGAAATTAACTCTTGTATTTCTATCAAGCACGATGGCATTACTATTCTGAACCATACTGTAAGGAGTAATCTTATGACTATTTTGTTTCGTTTTCATAAAATGATTTTTTCTCCGAATTGTACATGACGTATTGTACAGAACTTCAGTGTTTCCTGAGGACATATTAGTTTTAAGTGTTACCTATTTGTTTCTTTCATTACAAACCCATCACTTTTCTTTTTTTGTCATTGGATAATATCAAGTTGGGCATGACTTTAACCAGGTCATTATTAGTAGTATAGGAAATACTTTTGCTCTAGGTAAATTAGTGGCAATATTTTTTGAGAACCTTTAAAAAGGTATTAGCATATATTGGCATTCTGTTGGTCGTTATAGCTCTTGGTTGTTTATATTTAATTTTATTTCAAATGTTTACGCTGGTTCTTTTGCATAGTTTTAATATTTTGTTGATTTCGATCTTATTGAATAGAATAATAGAGCCTCAAATCATTTTGATAATACTCCGTATTGGCGAAAGTCAATAAATAAAATACAAGTATTCCAGCAGGCCGGCCCTGTCTTAGTTAAAAGCAAAAAAGTGGAACAAGCTGTGAAAATTGACAGGAAGTAGAATAGCAAACTGAAAATAGGTTTCTAGAACTTGGCCCTCCGACATGGAAATAAATCCCGGAATGCTCCTAGTAGTAATAATAGTAAGTATTATTGAAATAAGGAAACAGTAGAAAGGATTCTTAGTTCTCAAGTGCTGGGTACTTGAAAGCATAGTGTTATAATAAATTTTATAATGAATACCCAGGAAGTATACCGATGTATGTAGTATGTTCATTGAAATTTTTAGGTTGCATAAAAACCTGGAGAAATGCAAAACTGTTTTTCTCTTCGGAAATATAATTGGAGAAAATCCAAATTTGAAAAAGCTCTCTGGTGACATAGCACCCCCTCTTCTCTTGTCTGCTCACACTTTATGCAGCATTTTTAAGAGTACATAAACTTGTTTCATGTAGAGCTCATGTGATGATGTGTTCATCTAGTATTTTTTTATGATTTTATTTTCGCAGAGCTTTGAATTGATTTTATTTGTTACCGTCAGTCAGTATGAAATTGTGAACATGTGTGTTTGTAAATTATAAACGTTATGGACAAAAGTGATATCATCATGCAATTATGTAGCTATTTATACTATTATGAAAAAAAAAAAATCTTTTTCTGCCCTCAATGTCAACTTAAAGACTAGGTTTGTGTAATGGGCTCCTGATAGGAATTTATTTGATTTACCTACGCTATTTCGTGAGGCAGTAGTTTTGCGTTGATGTGAGTTAAGACATCTAGAACAAGTCGATATATGCATAGGTATTGACATCGTTAGGGTGGGACATTTTATTTTTCCTAATTTGCCTATCACTGACAGATCACTAAGTATGAGTAGATAATATTATTTTACATTAAAATTATATCTAATTTCTTTTTTGTTGTTACTCCTTTGACAGTTTAAAGATTCGTGTAGACTTGTACATAGATTTTACCTACATACATTCCAATTCATTCCACAATCTCATGGTAATTCTAAATAAGCAAAGTGCCAAAATGTAATTTTTTAGGTGAGGGACAAAGTTTTATATTACCACCTTTTCTTGGGCCATTTTTGGGCATCTGCTTGAAAAAATAACTCTTTTTATTTTATAGCTCTTTGAAATATGAATTATAATGGCTCATGGCCCCCATTTATGTATTTAATAAAATCAATTGAAAAATTTTGGCATTTACCACATTTAGGATTATCAAGATTCAAGTCAAGATGACTGGTTTTACATTTACCATTTTTTCCATTTCCAATAGCAGAACATTTTCTTCTTCTCAAAAGATGGATCTTTTAGTTGTAACTATACATATTTTTATTATTTTTACTTAATAATTAAGTTTCTATTTTAATTTATATAATTATATAAAAAAATTGTTGAATATATTAAAATATATTTCCATCTGTACCATATAACTTATTCGTACTTTGTTTTTGATTCAGATTAAATTGTTAGGAATCAATATCAATATCTGCTAGTACAATGGAGTGACAGGTTTACAGATAGTCCATTTGGTTCACAGTAGGATGAGAATGGCACGCGCCAAGGAATGTTTTAGACACAATGTATACCACGCTCAACCAACAATATTATCATGAGGAATCCAAATGAATTTCTTCCTACATAGGACCTTGCTTCAACTAATATAATATGCACTAATGCGCTAGACATGATGCTATAGAGATAGGTGTCTGTTTGGTTTGACTATAGCGGTATACAGGGTATCATATTGTTTAGAAAAAGAAATACAATTTTGATCTTTTTATAGGCTAGGTAGAAATCATCTATTTCTAGAGACCATGTTTGCACGAATCTTCCAAATTTCTATGGGCAAAGTAGAAACATCACTAGTTCTTTCTATGGACAAATCTTTCCTCTCTAAGGACCAAGTAGAAATTCTTTTATCTTTCCATGAGACTTAAATCGTTTGTTTCTATTTCTATTGACCTGATAGAAAACGGGCAGTTCGAAAGTCCAACCCTTCCGGTCAAAGTTCACCACACGCAACCCTCAGACAGAGGTTTCTGGAAAGCCAAACATAACCGGAAAACTTTCACTAGCTCACTTTGCTGCTACAGAATAATAACCATAATTAGAAGACAAGGGGTGGGAAAAGTTGGAACAAACTTTGAGTAAAAAAAAAGCAAAATGCATTAAAGAAATAAAGACAGCTCCTCTTATATTTCTTTGGTTTTGTTGTAGTATACTATATTTTTCATAGTATACTATCATGATAATGTGGCAGTGCAGGAGAAGGCAAAAGCTTCACTCTAAACTTCGAACTTCAACTTATTGCACAGCAAGAACAGACGAACAGGAAGAGTTTTCTACATGAAGAGTTAGATAATGTACGTGTACATTGTACAAATTTCGGGGCAAGGAGATCAAATATTCTATGTACCTATTTGATCTCTTTGCTCCGAGAGACCCAGACAAATTCAGTTTGCATTTCTAACAACTCAATATTAAAATTATTATTTCTGTGATGTCAATTATTTCTGTGTAAGTGCAGATAGTAAGAAACACCCGACATTGATCTAACATGAAGACGAAATGGATAGATGGATCATGGGGTAATTGCATACCAATTTCCGTCGCAGTGTTGGTGTTATCGACACCGGCCAGTGTTCGTCATATTTCCACCCGTTCCAAGTTCCCCCAACCGACGGGTCGCCACTAGTGCCAAGTGTTTGCATAGAAAACATCAGACGTACTATGAAGTTCACATGTCGGCGCCTCTTGCCACGCCAAAATAAAATATTTCCACATTTTCTTCACTCGTAGGAAGAAGAAAAAAAGAAAAACAACATAGAAAATTCTCAAACCTGTACCCCTACGTACTGAATACCATCGGCATAAAAAAAAAGTATCATTGTGGGAGGAAGCACTGTGCAATGTACCTTCCTCCTTTAAAGATATTCTACCGTTGAACCTTTGACACGTTTGGCAACGTAGCCTACTTTTTAGATGAATCCTTGCTGCCATATTCAAATGGATGAACCATAGGTGTCTTGTGTCGCGCCTTCTGATACCTTGTTTTATTGTTTAGTATCTTGTCTGACGGTAAGTATGGGGTTTGGGAGAAGCGGTACGACGTGGCGCAATGATGGGTTAAGGCTTTCTCGCATAATGGAAACGTACGACAATGCGATAGGACGCTTGAAAATCCAAGCCTATGAAAATGGCATAGATCTCTCACACTAGAGTCGCGTGAATTTATGTCATCTCCAATATCGGCAATTGCTGTACCATAGCTAGACCTCGTATTTTGCAAATTCTTTACAATCACCCTGTATATGTCTCAAAATTATTGATATTGAACTAATATCAAAATTTCCAAGACGATACCCCAATACGGTGGATACGAGGATTTGGTAGTGAACAAATTGAACATCGTAAGCTTGTCTTGACCTAGGATAATTTTCTTTTATATCTACACTCATATATGTATGTACATAGGTATGTAATATTATCGATAATCTATTTATTTCGTTAAAACTTTTTGCTTTCCAATTTATTTGGAAACAAAAGACGAAAACTTACAGAGCAGAAAATTCAGCAGGAGGAGGAATTTTATGACATTCGTCTCTAACGTTAATCCCTGGTTTGAGACGAAAATAATATAGGGCCAAGAGTTAATTCATAGACTGGGACAAAAATAATACAGAGGGAAACGGCAATGCATAGCGTTAGGCGAGAGTAATATACCTAGGTATAAAAGTTAATCCAGAGTCTGGGACGAAAATAATATAGGGACAAACGTTTAATCATAGTCCGGGATGAGTGGGAAACGCTAATGCATAGTGTGGGACGAAAATAATATACCTAGGTATAAAAGTTAATCCAGAGTCTGGGACGAAAATAATATAGGGACAAATGTTAATTTATAGCCTGGAACTAGAAGGAAACGGTAATGCATAGTGTAGGACGAAAATAATTCAGGTCGAACTTTATAAATAGTACCTATGTATGGGACTAATATAATAGGAGAAAATGTAACTTATGAACGATTATGACTGGATTATCAATAAACGTCCATGTCTTCTGATGATGTCTTGTGATCATCTACAAAACGTTGACATATTTGTAGATTTTTTTCACTTTATTTCGGAGCCCCTGGTACTTTCTTTCTACTTAAAACCTCGATTTGTGCTTGTCCAAAGAAGCAAACATTGATACGTACAAATGTCTACTTGTGTGGTAATTGGGTATTATGGGAAACTGAAACCTATTTTGGTTCCGCATTTGACTTTTGGAACCTAGTAAACATGTTTTTTTTTTTTTTTCTTTTTTTTTTTTTTTTTTTTTTTTTTTTTTTTTTTTTTTTTTTTTTTTTTAGGACGTTCAAAATTATATTTTTGTGAGAGCTATAAATACCTACCACTCATATTTTCCTTGTCTCTATTGTGTACTCACTCCACCGTGTAATAAACTCATAAAATTGAAAGTTTAAAAGTCTTGATTTTTACTTTCTATTACCTTTACGTATAGGGAACCTATACAAGATAATGAGAAAGTATTGCAATCGGTCCAAAAGTATTGCGATTTTGGACTTGGAAAAATTTTCGAAAAAAAAGTTCAATTTTTGGACACTTTTTAATGATTACATAGGGAGTATTGTAAGACAGAAAATTTTTGGTCGAAAATTGGCCGCCGCAGGCGGTCGATTTTGGGACTTGGAAAATTTTCAAAAAAAAGTTCAATTTTTGAACACTTTTAAATGATCCCTTATTACATGGGGAGTTTTTTGAGATAGAAAATTTTCGAATAAAAATTGGCCGCCGTGGGCGGCTCATGCTCGGGACTTGGAATAATTTTCATTTTTTTTTTTTTTCAAATAGGTACGTATTTCGTAAATGTAATAGAAAGTCGTGTGATGTTCACACAAGATTTTTTTTTTTCTTCTATCTCTACTATTTTTGCTCTTTTAGGATTTCAATTATATAAGTTCCCTTCTCAATAAACTAAAATTGTTTCGCATTATATGTATAAAAACTTCAGACTGAGAAAATAAAGTCGTTTTATTTGCAGTGGTGAAACTTTTTTTTTTTTAAAAATTTTTTTTTGTTTTTATTTTTTTTTTTTTTTTTTTTTTTTTTTTTTTTTTTTTTTTTAAGAGAGGTGTCTATTTTCTGTTCGTTTTTACTTCCTATTACTACAGTATAGCGGAGCTATGCTAGTAATGAAAGTATTGCAATCGGTTCAAATTTTCAAAATCGGGAAATGGCTGGAAATATGTATCCTTTTTGGGATCCCCTGATGTCAAAAAAGTGGTTTTTAGCCCAAGGTCTGACGTACGTACATACTACAGGTTTAAATGGGAAAAAGTAAAAAGTTGTATACAAAATATCTCAAGTGATATCCCGGTATGGTCCAAGGACGCGACTGTAACAATTTGGTAAAAATCGGATAGTCACCCATCCAGACATTAACCAAAGCAATTGTTACTTAACCCTTATTTCGTGGAAAAGGTTGAAAAGTTTGTATACAAAATATCTCGAGAACGGTTTGTCGTAGACGATGAAATTCGGTATGCTATACCGGTATGGTCCAAGGACGCGACTGTAACAATTTGGTAAAAATCGGATAGTCACCCATCCAGACATTAACCAAAGCAATTGTTACTTAACCCTTATTTCGTGGAAAAGGTTGAAAAGTTTGTATACAAAATATCTCGAGAACGGTTTGTCGTAGACGATGAAATTCGGTATGCTATACCGGTATGGTCCAAGGACGCGACTGTAACAATTTGGTAAAAATCGGACAGTCACTCATCCAGATATCAACCATGTTGTCAATGTTGCTTCGAACTTCGAAAAAAAAAAGAAAAAAAAAAATCAAATTTTTCCATACTTTATATCATTCCTTTTTACACGGGGAGCATTTTAAGGTAGAAAATTTTTGACCAATTTTCATTTTTTTTTTTTTTCAAATAGGTACGTATTTCGTAAATGTAATAGAAAGTCGTGTGATGTTCACACAAGATTTTTTTTTTTTCTTCTATCTCTACTATTTTTGCTCTTTTTAGGATTTCAATTATATAAGTTCCTTCTCAATTAAACTAAAATTGTTTCGCATTATATGTATAAAACTTCAGACTGAGAAATAAAGTCGTTTTATTTGCAGTGGTGAAACTTGGCCGTTTCTTCATTGTTCGAAAACTTTTCTAGGTTTTTAAATGTTTTTTTTTTTTTTTTTTTTTTTTTTTTTTTTTTTTTTTTTTTTTTTAAGAGAGGTGTCTATTTTCTGTTCGTTTTTACTTCCTATTACTACAGTATAGCGGAGCTATGCTAGTAATGAAAGTATTGCAATCGGTTCAAATTTTCAAAATCGGGAAATGGCTGGAAATATGTATCCTTTTTGGGATCCCCTGATGTCAAAAAAGTGGTTTTTAGCCCAAGGTCTGACGTACGTACATACTACAGGTTTAAATGGGAAAAAGTAAAAAGTTGTATACAAAATATCTCAAGTGATATCCCGGTATGGTCCAAGGACGCGACTGTAACAATTTGGTAAAAATCGGATAGTCACCCATCCAGACATTAACCAAAGCAATTGTTACTTAACCCTTATTTCGTGGAAAAGGTTGAAAAGTTTGTATACAAAATATCTCGAGAACGGTTTGTCGTAGACGATGAAATTCGGTATGCTATACCGGTATGGTCCAAGGACGCGACTGTAACAATTTGGTAAAAATCGGACAGTCACTCATCCAGATATCAACCATGTTGTCAATGTTGCTTCGAACTTCGAAAAAAAAAAGAAAAAAAAAAATCAAATTTTTCCATACTTTATATCATTCCTTTTTACACGGGGAGCATTTTAAGGTAGAAAATTTTTGACCAAAAATCGGACGCCATATAGGCGGCTTGGGACTTGGAAAAATTTTCACATTTTTTTTTTTTTTTCTCAAATAGGTACGTATTCCGTAAATGTAATAGAAAGTCGTGTGATGTTCACACCAGATTTTTTATATACGTATACTATATAGGTATTTCTATTTTTTTGGTATCCTAGCTTAGAATCTAGGTAAAGATATCATCTAAGGTACATACAGTGTTAGTCAATAATACCTAGTCTGATTCCACCCTGTATAACAGATTATCCTGACGGCGATAAAATTTGATTATTAAGAATCGCTACTCATAAATATTGACTGCTACTAATTTACTATGAGTAAGGTAAATTATTATTTTCTAATTTGTAATTTATTATAAAGAATTGGGATTTTAGAAAAGAAACTAGTGGTACCTTTCAGAACATGGAACTGTGGCGATAAGGCCGATGGCATGGTCGACACCTGTCTGCCTAGATATTGTAGCTATCTATCTGGTCCTAGTTTATGTGACCAATAACTCATAGATTGTGCCCGTGCATAATTCACAATCCTCGATGGATTAGTAGTCAGTACGCTTGCTTGGTACACAGGCGGGCGTGGGTTTAATCCTAGCCGAGGCATCGAATTTGTATTCATTTGTTTGAGAATTTGACTGTAGCTTAGCTGCTTAGCAATAAGGAAAGATATTTTAGGGCTACGTGTACGTGCTGGACCTGACACATTTTCTACTATCCGTTTAGATCTAAAGCAGCGTCTACCACTGACCGATATGGAACAATGTCATTATCACCTAGGTCCCAAAGGTATAAAGTAGGTAAGATGGAAGAATTTTGTGGATTTGAAGTAAAGTTAGTGTCTACCTATACCTATTGATGTAGAAGCATTTCAGTCGATATCGATCGACCGTAGTGGAGACACTGCTTACGGGCGTTTGTCGATTCCCCCGAATTTTTGATCTGTTTCTATTTCCGGTGTTCTATTCCCCCGATGAAATGTTTGGGTAGCCATGGACTGGATGTTCTATTCCCCCGATCTTGTGTGTACAGGTATAAAATTAGAGTAGGTATGTCGATTCCCCCTCATAACAAGATATTGATTATGTAAAACCTTGATTTTGAATAGTAATGTTTTGAAGTTCATCTGGTAATCATGGTATCAATTAAATTTGTATTTCGAGTACAGATTACGTAACGGTTCTAATAAGGTACCTATTTGATTCGCTGACACTGACCACATGAATAAGATTATGATCTGGGTGCATTTAGCTTCGAACCCTGTTCAGAGAAGAAACGTAAACTTATGTATGACTCTCGGGAAACGGCAAAAAGTGGTTGGAGTGTGATACGAATCTTTTTATAGTCCCAAGGGTCAGAACCTTGCTGAATACATCAAGGATCAAGGCCTTTACCTCTTTTTTCTTCACACAAAGGCCGTCGAATTTTATAGTCCCAAGGGTCAGAACCTTGCTGAATACATCAAGGATCAAGGCCTTTACCTCTTTTTTCTTCACACAAAGGCCGTCGAATGGCATTTCCACGTGCATTTTACAGAGTGAAGTTACGTTTACGATTCAGCTTTGTCGTAAAATATTCAGCCTTGACTTCAGGGGGGGTCGTAAACAATATGGGTCGAAGTGTTAATAACTTTTATGGGCATCATGCGCCACGCTTCTATTGCCGACAACTTTTTACTACCGCATTAGAATGCACTTTTTTGTCATGAAAAAGGTAATTTTTGTGATCACTATTATGAGTTTTCTTCTCGTTTGTGTCCATCGTTGGCTTCGCGCGGATGTTTCTTTCTGTGCTACTCTACATACCTTTGCCCTTCTTTTCCGAAACAAAGATTTCGGAGGAATTGCTTTCTTTTTCCTACGAACTGGAATCCTTGAATTTTCATAGAAATAGCTTATTGAAGGTATGGAAATATTTTAATGAAAACATATGTGCGTTGGACTAAAAAATTATAGTCGATCAAGACCAACTGAAAGTCGACCGATCGACTTCGGCCGACTGCAAGTATATAAAGCAGATCTGAGTGCAAGGCTTGAAAAGTAACTGTTTTCAATTTTACGATGGAAAAAAAAAAGTGCCAAGAATATGACAGAACCAATTAAAACAATACTGTGTCATTATTTGAACTTACTTTTTGTAATTATCTTCGACACTATTGACGGTCTTTGAAAACTTTCACTTGGATTTTTCCGAGGACAAAACTGGGGATGAGTTTGGAAAGTGCAACAACCTGGATTTTGGCACTAAAGTGATAATCGATTGTTGGACTTTTTTCCGTTTTGAATCTGAGGAAGGCTCCTACAGAATATGCCTCTGATTTTATCAGTATTTGTGGTAATTGGGTATTATGGGAAACTGAAACCTATTTTGGTTCCGCATTTGACTTTTGGAACCTAGTAAACATGTTTTTTTTTTTTTCTTCTTCTTCTTCTTCTTCTTCTTCTTCTTCTTCTTAATTGAGATCCATCAACGTATTTTGACCAAGTATTTTGCGAAAGACGGGTTTATAGAAAGGGAAAAAAGGACCACAAAACCGGCTAATATTGACAACAGAATTTGCATTATCTAGCTCCAGATAATTATAGCCGCGATACGGGTCAACCAATAGTTTATTGACTTCTATAAAACAATACTATAAAAACTTTTATTCGTGGGAGGCTCAGGTCAAATGCAGTTGGGAAGATTGAAAAGTCTCATATGTAGGCGACAATACGAGTAGTAATAATAATAATAATATTCCTTCTCTCTTCGATTTCGGGACGATAAGACCATAGCTGTTACAGTTCCCTCTGTCAAATAATAATAATAATAATAATAATAATAATAAAAAAATGTTTAAAAATGTTTAAAAAATGTTTAAAAATATTAAAGCGGTGCATTATTAAACTGTTGAATTTTATTGAGGTCTTATCGGCCCGACTCCCGAAATCGAAGAGAGGAAGGACAGGATAGTAGAAAGCCAGCCGTTCCGAGAAGGAACCTTATCTGTTTTGGATGAAGTCCGTCTTAAGCGGGAATTAAGGAGCGCGGTAGCGCTCCGCCCCGCCAAGTCAAGAAAGTTTGACCGCGCTACTAGAGATATTATACGCGATAGAACCTACGATCTAGTAAGGGAGACCCGCTAGGGAGGAAAAAGTGACCTTTAGGGGAAAATTTCAAACTTTTCGATCGAGTTGATTAATAAAGAAGTTTTGTGCGTCTCGAAATCAAATGTCTCAGTGGCCGAGCGGTTGGGTGTGTGTATTTTTACTCCTCTACTGTGATGATAAGTGTGATGGGTGGGGGTTCGAATCCCAGAGAGGTCATTTTTTTTTTACATAATTTTATCATTTAAAAATGTTTTATGAATAGCCATAATTACTTTTTTCGGAATTTTATAGTTTAAAAATTACCTATTTTATAATTTTATAGTTAAAATTTATGAAAAAGGTTTAAAATGCAATTTTTAGGTAGATACATATGTAGGATACCGTTCTAATGAAAAAGTCCAAACAGTCGTGGGTTGCTTAAATAGGACGCGGGTTCGATTCCCGCTCGGGACGTATTTTATCTTATCGGAATGGCTGGCTTTATCCCATCCTGTATTTCCCTTAGCAGTTACAGTTCCCTCTATCAGACCCCTGATCTTATCGGAATGGCTGGCTTTATCCCATCCTGTATTTCCCTTAGCAGTTACAGTTCCCTCTATCAGACCCCTGGGGAAAAAAAAAAACACCAAACCAAAGAGGAGAGTTAGTAGAAATGTTCATGATAATACCCATGACTCCCCTAAACTTGAGCGCGGTAGCGCTCCGCCCCGCCAAGTCAAGAAAGTTTGACCGCGCTACTAGAGATATTATACGCGATAGAACCTACGATCTAGTGCTTGCAAGGGAAGCGTGCTGTTTTCCAAACTAAACTAGGCTGGCTAACAAGTTTGTCTCAAAGTTCAAAAGTTTCGAGCCGCAGTGTAAATCCATTTCCCTGCATCGGAAATCATTCCACTTCAGTAAGTTGTACGGGGAACAATGAGGGTTTTTATACCGGGAACAAATTTACGAGTTTACTCAGCTACCACAATTTACTACTAACTTATTATCTGTTCATTTTCAGTCCGTCCTTCCTTTATTATCACTAATAATAAAAGGTATAGTGGACGGACTATTGTATTCGCTTCGGTGTCTGTGTGTCTGTCTGTCTGTCCCCATTGGGGGATTTTTTCACATTTTCTCACACAAATGAGCTCTGATCTCGAAATTTGTCGCGACGACCTATGAACTCAAAGCGGGAAAGTTTTGCATAACACTTCACTCGATCATTTAAGACCGGTTTTAGCGTCACCTATGTTAAGCTACGCCGAGCAAGCCCAAAGAATGAATGGGTGACTTCAACATTATATTGGTAGTTATTGGGAAACATTAAAAGGAGAACGTGTTCTAGTATTGATTTTAAATCATTACATGAAAGTAAAACTGAATAATAAACAAATTAGGTAGGTACATAGGTACTGATTTTCTTTAACCACCATCGAATAAACTACGGGCTAAAAAATTCCCGGAGGGACGGGCCCAGCTTGTTGAACTTGCATCACTTACTATGACATGTTGGTGATGTAAATTTTGAAAGGAATCTTCTCATTATTGTATTGCTAAAAGCACTTCAAACAACCACCGTGCCCGACTTGGTTCTATACCGACAGAGTCGAAATTATTTCGGCTTGCTGGTGCTTGGAATACGGGGTGAACTCAACCTCGTGAGGGCAAGTAGCTACCTACTCCACAAACCTCGCCATAAACTAGAGAAGATTTAGAGATTTGATTATGTATATGGCCCAACTATCGGGAAAGTAACCAGCTAGGATCAAACCGTATCAGGTCCAAACAGGGGGTTTTCTAAGATTAATACAGGCTGAGTTCACCTCATCAAGAAAATTGTGGCTACGAAAACAGGTACTACGTACTACCACCCAGTAAGTACTGTAAAAGTTTCTCCAACTTTGCGCCATTGTCTATTTTATTTATACCCCTGTGTATACTTTTATTTACCCCCGACGCGGCGCATACGATGCGTTTTTATGTTTCCCTCTTCTATTAAATTTGATGTTCAAATTCAAAATGCACGTTTGCATTTCATTCAATATTAATCATAAAAAAAAGAAACAAAAGTGACTTGGGACATTTTAATACTCGGATGATGGCTGTTTTGGAGAAATGGAGCTTGTCGTTAGAACGCTATTTCGTTTTGCTGTCTAAGTACAGCTCAGGTTTATAGCGACGCGCGACAGTACAGGAAAGAAGCAAGTAAAAACCTCGAAACATGCAAAGATAACAAAAACTTGATTCGTTCGACTTAAAATTGTCGACTTAAAAAAAAGTGTTATTTGTGGATTGGGATGAAAGGGAACATTAGGGATGCACATTGGAATCCCATTTTCCACGATCTGGTAATGGGCAAGCAGGTAGGTTCTTTCTTTCTTGCCATGTTTGAAAGAACTTACTCTTGAAATAACAGGAACACTGATTTTAACAAAGCTCATAATTATTATGACATGTAGATATTTTTAGATTATTTTGTTTTTACTTTCTATATTTCTATTATATTAAACTATGTAGAAATAAAAAAGGTTCGTGTGGGAATTTTCCAAGAAGACACGTGGCTGAGGGTTTTTTTCCCCTCCAGTTGACCCATATTTTAGAGGGATAATTTGATTTAATATTATGGCCAGACTTCACAAAGAAAAGAACGCCTCTTATTTATCGCAGACTTTCCCACAGGAAAAAAAAAGAAAAATAACAAACAGAACTATGAAAAGTTTATTATGATTCCAAAGCATTCGGAATTATAGTCCGAAGATTTCCGAAGAAGACAAAAAAAACCAGATGTTTCTATCTCAACTAGGAAAAAAAAGAAAATAAATTAAAAGCGAGGGAACAATTTCATGTGTGACATGAAGCCTACCACAAATCGCTTTTCGGAGGTTTCATGTCTCACATGAATCCTACCGTATTTGAAAAAAATGTTTTGTTTACGTCTGACTGTAACAACAACGCTTGAGTTTCATGTGGGACATGAATCCTACCGTAAGAGCGATTCTGGTGAAATTGATTCTGTACGCAAAAGGCTAAGATCTAGTGAAAAAGCGGTGTAAAGTGAGTAAGGCTGGTGTTTTACGGTCGAGTGTACTGGCGGGCGGAAAACACTGCCTTTACATCTCAAGCCAATAAATTATACCGGTATTACCAATATACCAATTTATTATGACGGTTTCACCGACGTATTATACCAATTTTCCACCGGTTTGAACGGTGCTTTAGGTCTGTTGAACCTCCTCATTTATTTGGGAGGGAGGTGGTACCTATGAAACAACATAATATCAGAAGGAACATTTTAATTTGATTACATTGACCACTTCTCTATTTTTTTTTTTTTTTTTTTTTTTTAAGAGGTTTGACAGAGGGAACTGTAACTCTAGGGTCTTATCGTCCCGAAATCGGAGAGAGAAGGAAGACAGGATAGGAGAAAGCCAGCCGTTCCGAGAACGAACATTATCCCATCAGGATAAAATCCGCCCCGGGCGGGAATCGAACCCGCGGTCTAGCGCTTACAAGGCAGACGCACTACCAACTAAGCTAACTAGGCTGGCGTACCCTCCTTAGGAAGATTTTAAATCTGATTTTTTTTTCCCCCACATCACTTTTCCCTGGAATTATCATTACCTATGTATGGCTTTAGATTTTAGATAAGTAGTAAAGTAATAGGAACTTTTGGTTCGGCACCAAGGATTTCAGGTCCATCTTAAGAGTTCTTTGTGGCAGTTGGATTTGGAGGATTATAGAGGTCTTCAATCTGAGGCTTGAAGTAAGACTTGAGTTGAGCCCTCTGCATTTTGAAGTTGGGGGTGAGAAGACCGTTTTGTACGGAGAAGGGATCTGGATGCAGGTAGATATCTTTCACCTGAAACCAAAATTAATTGTGAATCAGAATTTTCATTATTGGCAAATGAACGTAAACCAGAATTGGCATGATTGGAAAATGAACGTAAACCATAATACGGAAAGCTCAGGAGCACACCGTTAATAACGATTACATTACCTATGAATAGTGTGTCCTAGAAGGCGAGGTACCTCAAGAAAAGTTCAAAAATACATCTAGCAATATTTGAATCGGAGATGTAGGTAAATAGGTGTTTCTGTGACAATAACAGAGTTCAGCTCTCTAAGAGACCAGATTGAGCGGGCATCGAAACCAAGGACTCTCTCTTAACCCCTCGTCGACTTACCTGTTCAAAGTTTCGAAGTCCGTCCTGTCTTGCCCAGGCAGCCATGTCTTCCATGATCATCTGTTTGACCTTGGGATCAGCACAGAGGACGGATAGAGTTCCTGGAATGCCATTCTCCAGAGCTTTGCACTTGACAACGTCAACATCGGGAACAACAATGGCAACAATGTACGACTGAAAAGAGAATCATAAATATATAAAGATGACCGATTTTCGACTAATGAATGATGGTCCCAAGATTTTTTTACTATTTTTCTCATTTTCCTAGTTTACCCAGTAGCTGAGCTTTTTAAAATTTCTACAACAGACCTCGTAATAGTAATTCGGTCTTTTAGAAGAATTTTCTTCATGAACATTTTTCCCTAAAGTCCGAATTTTGTAAAAGTTTAGTTTAGAGAATTTTCCTAAACAATAAACTGGTGTCTGCATTCCTTTCTTCTTCTCTTTCTAAAAATAATTTGATTGAATAGATTTTAGGAGTTGAAAATAGTCTACATCGTCTTCACCCAGGCTATTTTGTAACTAGATCCTCGCCATTGTTTTCGTTAATGCTATTACAAGAGATTATTTTTCCCAATTGTTTTTCAAGGTTTCATTTAGATTGTCCGGAAAATAGTTGAAGTCTAATTCTTTCTACATGGTTTCATCATTATTTTTGAACATCCTTTGTCTATCTGTTCTCATTTTCTTTTCAATGCCACGTGTTACGTTAACAAGTTTGACTGAATATGAAGTCAAGCGTAGGTGGAACTCTTCCTTCTTTTGGATGCCCTGTTCCATATTTTCTCGTCTGCTTTCTTTCATAGCATTGGATCTATTCTATTTTTAAAACCATAACTATTGTGATACGTAACCTATTCAAGTATTCACTATGTATTTCTAGATGGGTAAAATGCTAATTTCATTACATATCTCCTAGCTCCAATGTTTACCAAAAATCCCATGAAACACTCTCGGATAATTCTCACACCCACATTCTGTTTTCTTACCTTCAAAGATTCTCCATAAACAAAGATCTGATGAACGTAGAGACTTTTCGAGTAGACGGCCTCAATTTTCTCCGGAACAATGTATTCACCTTGCGCCAGCTTGAATATGTGTCTCTTCCGATCTATGATCTTGAGAGCACCACTCTGAAATCAAATGGTTACCAATTTAGCTAGGACAGTAGTGAAACAGTCTGTATCTACCTAATCGAGACCAAGTTTTTTCTATTCAGAGTGAGGGTCAAAGTATTTACCTCAGATTTTATCTCCTCGTTTTTGTCCTTGCTGAGAAATTTCTTCATTGTCTACATTTATGATTAGCAAGGGGATTAGGGAGGAAATTTTGGGATGTAAAGAAGCAACCAAGGCCGTCATTTTTACCCTATTAGGGTTTCACGACCTACATCAACACAAAAAACAATGTTCGGTCTGCCCCGAATTTTCTACTCAGATAATTTATACGTTTCACTTCCAATCATACTCGGAGAGGATTAGTAGACATTGAGGAAGCATTGTTTTTACATAGTCCCTCCTCCCTAAAATGAAAATTCGCTCATATTTTCCGTTTTTCATCTGTTTTAGATCCAAATTGTTAGTTGTGATAAATATCATTCATAGGTTCTGTACGTCTTTACGAATAAATTGCACTTCCTCCATACTTAGACCAGTGATGGGCTCTAATGATGCTCATATGATCAAAAGCACTGATGCAAAAGAATGTGGCCAAAAGTAATACCACCTAGTGAAAAGTGTGTTTTTAGTAGAATTCACTTTTCTATACAGATGAGCTGGTCACGAGAAAGTGAAGTGATGTTCAAATACAGACGCGCACTGTAAGCTGTTACTACTAATACTGGAACGATTTTTATTTTCAATAATTTTGACGGGAACAAAAAAATGTCAAAATAATATTAATAGAAAAATTTATGGAAGTCAATGTCAGACGCTGAGACAGAAAGTTTTCCTTTACAGTAATTTACGGGGATTATTTGGAGGGCGAACAGAAAAAAGAAAAGCTCGGGAAAAAGTTTAAATGAAAAGATTTGTAATCAGATAATAAGAAGAAAATAATATTTGCGAAAATTAAATGCACTGAAACTGGTGAACACCACTGGAATTATCAGTGGAGGAATTGAAAAGCAAACCTTAAACTATTGTGATCTGACCTGGACGTGACTAAGGGGCTGGAAACTATAAAAGTTCGTCAACCTGAAGATATACCTAAGTACCTACTCTACAGAAATGATACTGTGAAGTATGATTGTGACATGATTGGTCTGAAGTACAGATTTAATTTCGACCCCGTTAATTTATGCAATACGCAATACACGAAGTATGACATTATGCATATAATAATAGAATCAAATTAGAGTGTTTTATTGAGCAAAATTTAGGAATTAACATAGGTACATATGCACAAAATTAACATAGGTAGGTACATATTAAAAATAAAGCATGGTAAAAAAAAAAAAAAAAAAAATATCCTCAAGACCATTTTTTCCTCTGTGTAGCAATTTGCATTGTAAATTTGAAAAATTATTTATTATTTAAAGTGTAGGTAGTTGAAAAAAAAAGTGTAGTTGGTAGATAAAAGATTTCCCAGTTAATTTTCCTTTAAAGCTACTTTCTTCAACTTACTTTTTGATTTCATTTTCTTTGGAGCCCATGGCCATGTTGAACATCAGTCTTTTTATGAACGAGGGCCTAATTTGAGCCATGACTTTGTCATACATTCTGTTGAGCAGACGTGGAACGGCAGGCATGATGGTTGGTTTCAGGGTTTTCATGTCTTCAGTGAGATTCTTGATGTCACCGGAGTAGTAACCGATTGATCCTCCCACCAGGAACATTGCACTCTGGAGGAAATGGACATTGGAGTTTCAAATGTATTAGACGACATCAATAATTTAGGAGGAACAATAGGGTTTAGATTTGGAAATCATTGTCAACTTCACAAAGGCTTCCAAATTTCAGATGCAAGACGTTGTTGTTGTGCTAGCATCCGTCATCAACTTCATCCGCCGCCGTTTTTAAGTCAAGGAAGTTCGCCGCCTCCATTAGATTCGTCCAGAGGAGCCGACTTCCAAGACGTACATAGCTATCATTACCGGAATGGGAGGAATTGTGTGAATTTTAACTGTAGGGTAAAAGCCAATATATGACTGATCGATTCTTTGGGGAAAGCGGAAAAGTGTCACTTACCTCGCAAGTTCGTTCCAACATGTGAGCCAGAGGAAGGAATGAGATCAGAACGTCTGAATACTTGGGTCTGTGATCAGACAGTTGGAGTAGAGCGGCGCTAATGGCCGCTATTACATTGCCATGGGTGAGCATCACACCCTTTGGATTTCCTGTGGTGCCACTGGTGTAGCATATAGTACAGAGGTCTGTGGGTTTGGGCGGCTGTGGGAGGAAAAAAGTTGTAGGATAAATGGGGATTATGATGAAAGTAATTACTAAAAGTATGTATGTGTTTTTACAATCTACTTATTATTAAAGAAGTAGAAGTGTGTTGGGAGAAAATATCCTAATACACACTTCTACTCCATAAACCAACATTTAGGAAATTAAAATTATCTTTTAATGAACTAATCGTGAAATTTCTGCCTGAGCCTATCAATGAAATTTTGACCGGCTTCTTATGATTTCGAGAAATCCACCATTAAATTTCCACTTTCAAATCAGCATTTTAAATCATTACGGCAGATGATTCTAAAGACCAAGATATGGAGAGCGAACTTAGACGAACACTAGAAACAAACTTTCTAAGAACAATCGCACCACAAGAGGATATAAATGCACCTCTACCTGGATGTCAAGCTGAGGTTACTAAGGAAGATATTAGTACTTTGAAATGTTCTCTGCCATCTGACGTTCTTCAGTATGTGACAGATATTCTAGATTTACCAACAAGTTATGAAGAAAGTGACGATTATGATTCTAGTCAAACTGAATCTGTAAGCTCCGTCTCTTCTTTTTCCAGTTTGAAAATCAATCTTGAAAAACCACCGGGAGCAGAAGTTACTGAGCCTAGTGCATTACGAGTATCTCCCTACAATGCGTGTATTGAGTTCTTTAACGAATGTGAAGTGGACAAGGGTAAAATGTTGCAACATATTCGAGAGCAAATTCAAGCTACCCTAGTATTTGGAAGACAAAATCAATATGTCTGTACTGAATTATCCCCGGAGTTCGAAGAGCAAAGTAAACTAGATCATACCATGAATAAATCCGTCGAAAGCTTGATAGGAAGAGTTGCCAAGAAGAACGTGGACAATAAAAAGGAGCTTAACCCAATAGAAGATGATGCACAAGTGTCTAACAATGATTCCGTTAAAAGTTTGGGAAAAGAAAAATTCAAGGGTGAAAAATATTCAATATCAATATGTCCTCAGGAAATCAGCGACTGGGTGAAAGCAAGGCAACTTTCCAAGGCTATGGAACAGAAGTACATGGACACTGAGGAGGACTTGGCCAAGACTTTGAAAGAGATTATAGTGGAGCCTGGGGAATATGAAATACCTGACCAAGTTTTTAAACTAAAAGAAATAGAAAATGCATTTGACGAATTGTTAAATGACACCTTGGGTACAGAACTGTTTAACAGACCATGTTCGGAAGGCACATCTCACTCGGAGGCATCTAACTTTGGTTCAACCATCTCTCCAGGAATAAAGCAATGTATGAGTGACTGGATGATCACAAATATACCGTGCTCAAATAGACATGCTCGAAACATGGTTCAAAATGATATGAATACCATACAAGATATGACGCCAATGAATGAAAATGAAAACCACGACAAACAAGATTTGCCATCGATGGATGAGCATGAAATTTGAATAGGTATTTAAGAAAACCGTTTCAGGAATTACAACTTTTAGTTATTCACAAATTCACACATTTTCATTATTTTTTTTTTCTCCCCAGACATTTTCTATTTGACCATTAACATGACTCACCACTTCTTCAAACATCTTCTGCGCTCCCACCCTCTCGATTTCGTCAAACCGAATGATCTCTATAGCTCGACTTCTGGCTCTCTGCATGGTTGCCATGCGGACTTCTCTAATGGAAATGATTTTTTTCAGGCATCGTGGCGCTCTGTCGATAATTTGGTTGCATTTGCTGTCATCATCTACAATGAGGACTGATATTTCAGCTGGAAAAGGCAAGAACAAAATCTTTTTTAGACGTATTCTTCCAAAGGACGTTGAAAAGGAAGTTATCACTTTCGGTAGGTATGCTTTATTCAGTTAGCAATCTTTGTCTTCAAGAATTTTAGGAGTATTCCTAATTAAGTTTATAGAGTAGCGTAAAATGCTGAAAGTAAATGCAAATCCCTCATACCTTGATTAATGATGAAAGCACATGCGTCTGGTCCAAGGGTATCATACAGTGCTACGATGATCATGGAATAACAATACGCTCCCTGTTCCGTGATGATCCATTCTGGACAATTCTGACTGTAGATGCCCACAAAGCTTCCAGGATTCACACCCAAGCCCAACAGACCAGATCCGAAGTTTCGAGCCCTCAACAGGGCCTGATTGTAGTGAATCCACTGGTATGGTCTTGATATGTTTTGTCTCCATCCTAAGCATCTACCGTTGTCTGAAAATTGGAGAACGTTATTTTTTTTATTTATATTTATTTGAGTGTGCCAACATTGAATAATAATGTTATATACACAGAACGTTATTTGTGTGAAGTTCAAGTTAATTAGCCCATGAGGGTAGGACTTTCGCCGGATGGTGATAGCAGAATAGGTACCTAGTAATGATTTTATCCTCCGCCGGCCGTATAAGAAAATAGTTCATCCCTAAAGGGAATTCAGCTAAAAAGTTTCTTCCTTTGTGAGCATTTTTAAAATCTCAAGTGCCAATCTTCTAAAGCCATTTCTATCATTCTCTGGGCGAAGAAAAAGCCACGTACACAAGTAACGATTTTTTTGTTTGACTCGACTGTACGATCAGAGAGTCAGAGACTATGATAAAATTGATAAATCACTGGTGTGGACGAAAGGTGAATGAAGATCTAGGCAAGAAAAGTCAAACTGATGATGATCTGAACGTTGAGCTGATTGGTAAATGCTGAAGAAAAATGGAAACGGCCAAGCAAAAGAAGAAGATTGGTGTGGATGTAAAACTGAGCAAAAATTCTAGATTGCGTACCGGAGAAACCTGTGCAATTAATAGTTTCAAATCAAATCAAATCATGGTATCTTTGTGGTAAAGCAGAGAGCTTTCTCACAACTTTGTGGGTATCACAGTATTACAAGTCTTTCATTTACTCAATCATCATATTTATTATCGCTCGTCTCTTCGACTTGTAATGCCGCCACTGGTCGCTACTCGATTAAAGTAGCTACTCAATTCTCCTCACGAGGCTGAGTGCACCCCGAACTCCAAGCACAGAGCCGAAAAAACCTCGGCCCCGCCGGTAATCGAACCCGGATCTCCTGCGTGCAAGCCTAGTGTGATACCCACTCGGCCACGGAGGTTGCTAGTTCCATCTGATTGATAGTAAAATCGCATCGTTTGTTCCAACCAGAGCAGGGTTTTGTTCCTACCAAGGTTTAAAAAGAAATATTAGAAAATACAGCTCTTGGTTCTAACTTACAAGTCCCTCGGGGGAAAAGACATCTCTCAACGGACCCTTTTATTTCCCTTTCCGTGTTGTCGGAAGAAAAAAATGCAGAACTTTGAGTTTTTGTTTTGTCTTCTCCATTCTATGTAAATGCAGTAACAACTATGCAGCTACTTGCTTTAGGAAGACGCATTTTTTGTTCGTATAGTCCCGAAGGTTTTACTTTACTTTCACATTTTTTAAGGAAAGTTCCCTTTAGGGATGAGCTATGTTTTGAGATCCTTGGGTTCGCTGATCTCGGATGGGGTCAAGCTTTGGGAACTTCAGGGCCGAAACTATAACTTGTGAAGAACTCTTTTATACTAATTGCTAATATGTAATTTTAGACTAATTAGTAATTATAATTAATGTAATTACTATGCTTTGTGGATTATACGTAGAAACCTGACAAAAAAATCATGGATAGAAAGTACAAATCAAAATAAAGAGTGTTCCAAGAAATAAATACAAAAGAGAAGGAATTCCATTTCTAAGAAGAAAATCAAATTCAAAGGCCATTTCATGATCACATACGAGTTTATCATCAAAGATATAAAATTGTTTCACATTTTTTAAGGAAAGTTCCCTTTAGGGATGAGCTATGTTTTGAGATCCTTGGGTTCGCTGATCTCGGATGGGGTCAAGCTTTAGGAACTTCAGGGCCGAAACTATAACTTGTGAAGAACTCTTTTATACTAATTACTAATATGTAATTTTAGACTAATTAGTAATTATAATTAATGTAATTACTATGCTTTGTGGATTATACGTAGAAACCTGACAAAAAAATCATGGATAGAAAGTACAAATCAAAATAAAGAGTGTTCCAAGAAATAAATACAAAAGAGAAGGAATTCCATTTCTAAGAAGAAAAACAAATTCAAAGGCCATTTCATGAAAGATATCATCAAAGAATAAAAATCGAATTTATCGAATTTATCGATTTTATCGAATTTATCATCAAAGATATAAAATTCATAGTACCGAGTAAATCAAGCATGATTCTGTAGGTCGTTTGTATCTCATTGTGATTTGGGAATTTTAGCAAACTATGTTCGTGTTGTAGGTACGTAGGAATTTTCGATCGCTTTCTTCTTTTTATATAGGGGTTTAACTTCACATATGATAAGGGTTTTACCCTCCATCTGTCCACAATCTACCCTTCGCCTCGTATTAATATCACCCAGCCTGAGTGGGAGCAGAAAAGCCAGATTGCCCAGATGGTCATCCATTCGGATACCACGTGTAATGTTGCTTAAAACTTCAGTGATTCATTGGGAACTGGCGCAATACTGTCGCCTTTAGGGTTTATAGTAAATCAAGCATGATTCTGTAGGTCGTTTGTATCTCATTGTGATTTGGGAATTTTAGCAAACTATGTTCGTGTTGTACGTAGGAATTTTCGATCGCTTTCTTCTTTTTATGGGGGTTTAACTTCACATATGATAAGGGTTTTACCCTCCATCTGTCCACAATCTACCCTTCGCCTCGTAT
This sequence comes from Diaphorina citri, assembly GCF_000475195.1. Classification (NCBI taxonomy): domain Eukaryota; kingdom Metazoa; phylum Arthropoda; class Insecta; order Hemiptera; family Psyllidae; genus Diaphorina; species Diaphorina citri. Next base: position 120,936 of record NW_007377474.1, on the reverse strand, counting down.
TAATCTCACCCAGCCTGAGTGGGAGCAGAAAAGCCAGATTGCCCAGATGGTCATCCATCCGCGGATACCACGTGTAATGTTGCTTAAAACTTCAGTGATTCATTGGGAACTGGCGCAATACTGTCGCCTTGAGGGTTTATAATGTACTCACTTGATTCTTTGGCTCCTTTCCGGAATGCATCGTACAATGTTTTCACATCATCATAGAGGGTAGAGAGGAATTTGCCTTCACTTGCTCCAGAGAAGAACTTGGATACCCTGACCACTTCTCGTCCCTGGAAAAATAAACAAAACGGATTGTTCAATTTATCTGAATCATGTCAATTTTTGTTTAGCTTATTCTTGGAGAAACGGACGAGGACCAAACGTAACCAAGCTTGCGCAAAGTTTACGAACTTTGGTCACGTTGGTCAAGTAGACCTTTGGTTTACGAACTTTGGTCACGTAGACCTTAAAATTTTCCTGCAGGTGACCGTAAAGCTCAAGTCAGTAAGAAGGTTAAGGACTTAGCTTTTTACTGTTTTACTTAGCTGCTGTTTTTCAATTTTCTTTAGAGGTGGAATTTTCCATAGGCTTAGGAAATCATAGACAGAGAGATAGGCATTAGGAAACAGTAAAGTACATTGACCTCCAATAAGGAAAAAGTCAGTGAAATTCCTTGTAGGCTAGACTAGATCCTGAATGCATCAATCAAAACACAATATCAAAAGCCCAAAGGAACACGTGTCAAAATCTTTACATAATGTACTCGTAGTTAACAAGTAATAAGGCATAGGTACTCATAGATCACAAGACACTTATGAAAGAGACCAAAAAGTTTCAAAGAAAATGGGTTGTGTGAGAAATTGTTTCATCTCAATGGCGTTCCTTCAAAGTATTCAGGAGAGAAGTCCCTAGCCATTTTCCCTAAATATAGTGCCTGTTTGTTTCCCCCTGAAATCAGCAAACGGTCTTCGTAAGGTGAGAACTCCCCCCGACCCCTACAATCCCGAGGGTCTTTCGCCCTGAAATCGGGCCTGCCTGTCGATGATGCAAGAGAAAGAAATTTTATTATTGTGAGTATGCTAATATTTCAAGCATTTTAAATTATTTATCTGCGAGGAACAATACGACAAAGGAGAAGACTTTTATTATTGCCGTCCGTTTGTCGATCATTAATTCGTGTTTAACATTGGAACACCTAGAGATTCTCTCGTTACCTACACATTGGTGAATGATACAACTACACTGACTCATTTTGTGGGTCAAAGAGTTAAGAGTTAAATTGTTTTTTTCCTCCAATTTTACTTTCTTTTCTTCTTACTACTTTGATGCTGTGTATTAAAATACAGAAACGGTACCTACCTATACTTTTTATTATTGCCGTCCGTTTGTCGATCATTAATTCGTGTTTAACATTGGAACACCTAGAGATTCTCTCGTTACCTACACATTGGTGAGTGATACAACTACACTGACTCATTTTGTGGGTCAAAGAGTTAAGAGTTAAATTGTTTTTTTCCTCCATTTTACTTTCTTCTTAGTAATTTGATGCTGTGTATTAAAATACAGAAACGGTACCTACCTATAATTTAAGATACCAAACTTTTGATCCGTATTGCACCACGCTAAACGCTAACCACCAAACGCTAGAGGTTGGTGGGGTTGGTGATTACAGAAATTATTCTCCCAAAATTTCATTTCTGACTCATTCTAGTAGGTAAATTTTAGCTACATATTATTATTATTATTTCATCACAGCTCATCTGGTTGTATTTCGTTCCAATGGTCTCCATACTGTATGTAGCTCCATTCAAAATCTTCATACAACGTGTCAGTCTTGTCAATTAATCTTCATAAAATAATTTTATACCTTGCATTCTGAATGAATTTTCCTGGGGCCTGAGGTGAATGACCTGACGGGCCTATAAGGACGACGAGGAAATCAATTCAAATATATGCTCGGTAGGATTAAATTAGTTTCAGATTGAGTTTCCTACCTACAATAGAATAGAATAGAATTATACCTTGTTTATGCTGCTGGGATAGGATTGAAAAGTCCCTTTACCCCGCTGTCCAACCAAGGTCTTAATACTTGTACCTAACGTACATAATATTATCATCTCTATTTGTCCTCGACTTTGCGCACCACATGCAATGGTCAAAAATTTTGTACCTTTCCACGTGAGTTTTCCGTCCTCAGCTCCCGGTCTATTCATAGCAATCGGATGAGCGGTTTGGCCAGGCATAAAGTTCGAACAAACACACACACAAAGTCGATCATTTAGGACCGGTTTTAGCGTCACCTATGTTAAGCTACGCCGAGCAAGGCCAATAAATGGATGGGTGACTTGAACCTTATGTTGGGAATAAAGGGAGAACGGCTGATTTTAAATCATTACATGAAAGTAAAATCAAAAAATCAAATCAAGAATGATAATAAACTGAATATTAAACAAATTATCATTACATGAAAGTAAAATCAAAAAATCAAATCAAGAATAATAATAAACTGAATATTAAACAAATTAGGTAGGTATACTTACATTAAAGTAAAATCGAAAAATCAAATCAAGAATAATAATATACTGAATATTAAACAAATTAGGTAGGTACATAGGTACTGATCGAATAAACTACGGGCTAAATAATTCCCGGAGGGACGGGCCCAGCTTGTTATATAAGTAATTATTAGATTAGCTAACCATTTTCAACCACCATTATATTAGCTTCAACATCATAACCTCCCACACTGCCTCCATTGTGAAGCTCGACACAGACCTTATTGTCGGAACCCCCCTTAACAAAGTACTCTTTATGATAAAGGGGCAGATTGTTTTACATTTTGGCACGACCCTCAGGTTCTAATCCTAACATGATGTCAACTCGGGATATCAAATAAAAAGTAATAAGTGGAAAATTCTTTTCGTCATTGTTAAAACGGGTCAGTTGCATGGAATTTCAACGTAGATAATAATCATGTTGTTGTTTTAGCGGCTTTAGCTTTCGCCGGATGGTGATGGCAGAATAGGTACCTAGTAATGATTTTATCCTCCGCCGGCCGTATAAGAAAATAGTTCATCCCTAAAGGGGATTCAGCTAAAAAGTTTCTTCCTTTGTGAGCATTTTTAAAATCTCAAGTGCCAATCTTCTAAAGCCATTTCTACCATTCTCTGGGCGAAGAAAAAGCCACGTACACAAGTAACGATTTTTTTGTTTGACTCGACTGCACGATCAGAGACTATGATAAAATTGATAAATCACTGGTGTGGACGAAAGGTGAATGAAGATCTAGGCAAGAAAAGTCAAACTGATGATGATCTGAACGACCGAGGTGATTGGAAAATGCTGAAGAAAAATGGAAACGGCCAAGCAAAAGAAGAAGATTGGTGTGGACGTTAAACTGTGCAAAAATTCTGGATTGCGTACCGGAGAAACCTGTGCAATTAATAGTTCCAAATCAAATCAAATCATGGTATCTTTGTGGTAAAGCAGAGAGCTTTCTCACAACTTTGTGGGTATCACAGTATTACAAGTCTTTCATTACTCAATCATCATATTTATTATCGCTCGTCTCTTCGACTTGTAATGCCGCCACTGGTCGCTACTCGATTAAAGTAGCTACTCAATTCTCCTCACGAGGCTGAGTGCACCCCGAACTCCAAGCACCCGCCGGCAATCGAACCCGGACCTCCTGCGTGCAAGCCTAGTGTGATACCCACTCGGCCACGGAGGTTGCTACTTCTATCTGATTGATAGTAAAATCGCAATCGCATCGTTTCGTTTGTTCCAACCAGAGCAAGGTTTTGTTCCTACCAAGGTTTAAAAAGAAATATTAGAAAATACAGCTCTTAAAAAACTTTTCATTGTAATAATTATAGGTAGGAAGCTGTACCTATAGAGAATAAATTGTCAAAGTATGATGCAATGATTTTGGTAGGTGGGATGATTGCATTGGTGCCTAGCATTTACATAATTATATTATTATAGAAATTGTTCGTGCTTTAAATAGAGGAAAAATCGAACTCTTCCCTACCACATGTGGTTAGTAAAATTCTTTACTTAGGTAGGTGTGTAGGTACTTATTTTCCTGTGATTATCAAAATAAAATTTCTTCTCTCTTATCACTTCAAGGCAAGGTGGGGACGTGCCCTGGGGAATTATTTATATTTCGAGTTACTCCCTATATTATTAGTAGATATTATTACCAAAATATACCTATATAGACCAAGTGAAGAAAATAATGGCATAGAGAAAGTAAAAACACAACTGCTTAAATGTTTTCCTAATCGTCCACATACAATACCTACATTTCTAGACAAGAGGAGTCCCTAGTTTTGTAGTTTTTGGAAAAAGTCTTACCCGTATAATTTCCGACTGATTATTCAGATCCACAGGAGGCCGAATGGCCGGCGGAGAACAAGAGGTGCAACTCATCCTTCAATTGACGTCCTGCACACCACTTCACGTCACTCGACAAAAACTTCCCATGGGAGGGAAGCCAAAACACGGAACACTTTCACGCAATTTTTTTTATAAATATGAGTGATTACAGTCATTTTTCCGGCGGTTGTTCAAAGTAAAAATACCTAAAGTTTTAAAAGGTGTCAAAACGAAAAACTGTACTCATAAAACCGGTCCACGACACAATGATATTTTTGAATATGCCGAAATGAAAAACTCCTTCAAAACTTCTAAAAAAAAGGTTTCCTTTTCAGTGGCAGGGTTCTCTTGAAGGAGCTCCTTCGCCCAAAGTCTCAATATTCGATGATTTCTTATCTCGATAATTTCTCACTATCGCGACGTAATGGTACGGCGCGGGCAGAACCGTATACGCATCGCTGAACGGAGCAGTCGAAACACTAAGGCCGCACGTTCATGACGTTTCATGACGTTCTCACGGGGAGTTTAGTTTATTTTGGGAGACAAACGACTCTGACGCCGCTGCCAAAGACACAAACAGACACACGAACACCGAGTGGGGAGATGGGAAAAGCGCGGTGTAATGATAATGATGGAAAAGCGTGGTGCAATGCTGAGGAGAGGGGTCTGTAGTGATGTATGAGATTGGAAACATTTTTAGTGGAGGCACAAGGTAGTGGGGAGGTGAGAGGAAGTGGGAGATGAATGCTGTTGTGTGAGAAACTGTTTCATCTGAGTGGCGGAGGGGCAGGGCCGTGGAATGGCGATTGTGGTCGTCAGGGAAAGACGGTTTGTGCCTAGGTATTTTTGGGGTAAAAACTGGTGAGAATTTACAATTTTCTCTACATAATGTACTCGTAGTTAACAAGTAATAAGGCATAGGTACTCATAGATCACAAGACACTTATGAAAGAGACCAAAAAGTTTCAAAGAAAATGGGTTGTGTGAGAAATTGTTTCATCTCAATGGCGTTCCTTCAAAGTATTCAGGAGAGAAGTCCCTAGCCATTTTCCCTAAATATAGTGCCTGTTTGTTTCCCCCTGAAATCAGCAAACGGTCTTCGTAAGGTGAGAACTCCCCCCGACCCCTACAATCCCGAGGGTCTTTCGCCCTGAAATCGGGCCTGCCTGTCGATGATGCAAGAGAAAGAAATTTTATTATTGCCGTCCGTTTGTCGATCATTAATTCGTGTTTAACATTGGAACACCTAGAGATTCTCTCGTTACCTACACATTGGTGAGTGATACAACTACACTGACTCATTTTGTGGGTCAAAGAGTTAAGAGTTAAATTGTTTTTTTCCTCCAATTTTACTTTCTTTTCTTCTTACTACTTTGATGCTGTGTATTAAAATACAGAAACGGTACCTACCTATA
>NW_007377474.1:108499-115140 GCF_000475195.1 Diaphorina citri | reverse complement strand
AAAGTTTTTTTTTTTTTTTTTTTTGCAAAATTCGTTGTAAACGGAGCTTGTGAATTTCAGATGAACCAGGGATTCTGTTATTGTGAATCGTGAAGGGCGAACCTAAGAAAGTTTTTTTTTCTTCATAAAAGTCGACCTACATTTTCATTTATTTAGAAAGATCATTCTAGGTACTTACCTATGTACCTACTGCTGAAATTGAAACTCTGGTTAAAAGGTTGGTTACATTGGTTGCAGGAATGACAAAGTTTAACTTTGGCAAATATGTCGCTCTTTGATTGCAATCATTGTATTTTCCTACATGATTATAATCATTAAAGAGTGTCATCAGTTGTATTTAATTGCCATCATGGAATGCCTGGACTATGAATACCTCTCGGTACACCTAAGGCTTCTAAAAGTGAATCAAAATAATTAAACCATTATGAAACAATCAGGACATAAACAAATCGACAACGCACATAGATAACTGTCAGAGACAAATTTGAATGAAAACGTTTTGTGATTGTTAATTCTATAATTAAATTCACACTTGAAATTTTTCAAATCACGACATTCAAAAATTTGTCGCTCGGTCGCAAGTTTTCTGGCGCGGCGCCCAAACGTTATTTTCTCGTTTCCTGGGGCGGGGGCAAGTCGAATCTGAAGTACTTTGAGTTGGAGTTCGCAAGTTTTCTGGCGCGGCGCCCAAACGATATTTTCTCGTTTTCTGGGGCGGGGGCAAGTCGAATCTGAAGTACTTTGAGTTGGAGCATTATTGACAGGTGAAAAACTTTTCATTGTAATAATTATAGGTAGGAAGCTGTACCTATAGAGAATAAATTGTCAAAGTATGATGCAATGATTTTGGTAGGTAGGATGATTGCATTGGTGCCTAAGCATTTACATAATTATATTATTATAGAAATTGTTCGTGCTTTAAATAGAAGAAAAATCGAACTCTTCCCAACCACATGTGGTTAATAAAATTCTTTACTTAGGTAGGTGTGTAGGTGCTTATTTTCCTGTGATTATCAAAATAAAATTTCTTCTCTGTTATCACTTCAAGGCAAGGTGGGGACGTGCCCGGAAAAGGAATAGGGAGGGAGGAGCTCTCTCTAATGACCTCTAAATAACTCCTAATAATAATGTGTCCAAAGTCCATACGGTACCAACAGGGTGTCCCGGATAGCTGAGTACAGCTATGGGTGCTAAATGTGAAATATCAATAATAGACTCATAGAGTAGACCTTTTAGATCCTAAAACTGATTTTAATTCTATACTTCAATTCTGTAATTTATCCACACTCATGGAATTCACTTCAGCAGCTAATACAGGGAAGAAGGGAAGACAATTTTGAGGGCTAAATCTTCCTCTGAAAATATGAAAATTCCAACTCCCTTTCTTGACATTATCATGATTTAATTTAATAAACTAAATTAGGTGTAAAACATACAATCAAATGTCTTTTTTCTTTCTTCATTTCAAACATTTTTTAATTCAAGCTGACGTTTATTATGTTCAAGCTAGCATAATTTAAACTCCCACATTATAACTCATTCATTAGATAACTCATTAAAACAAAAGTAAAATAATACCTATCCACCTACTTACCTAGCGCTTTCTACCTTACTTTCTTGCCCTTGGAGGTTTATTGAAAATGAGAGGTAAGTTCATCTTTTTTCTATTTTTTCATTTTTTTTTTTTTAGGTTTTATTTAACGTGGCAGGATTCTCAGAAATGAGCTCTTCCACCCAACCTTTTTTTGAAGCAGTTTTAATATGTATTTTTTAATATTTTAATATTATGAAATGAATACCTGTTCCATTCATTTCTTTTCATTATATCCTAGATAACTCATTAAAACAAAAGTAAAATAATACCTATCCACCTACTTACCTAGCGCTTTCTACCTTACTTTCTTGCCCTTGGAGGTTCATTGAAAATGAGAGGTAAGTTCATTTTTTTTCTATTTTTTCATTCTTTTTTTTTTTTTAGGTTTTATTATTTAACGTGGCAGGATTCTCAGAAATGAGCTCTTCCACCCAACAATTTTTGAAGCAGTTTTAATATATGTATTTTTTAATATTTTAATATTATGAAATGAATACCTGTTCCATTCATTTCTTTTCATTATATCAATTTCAGTACTTTCAGTGAATTTTAAGGAATTAGGTAAAGTTCACTTTTCTGCGTTATTCCTAATTGTGGTGGCATGAACCTTGGACAAAAGCAACATGCAAAATGACGAAATTGACATTGAAAACATAAAAGTGTATCAAGAAAAACAAGAAATACCTACATGCGAATCATGAAATACCGTGTGAGACTTTGGAATGGATTTTAAATTGGGGACGAAAAGATAAATTTGCAACGTTTTTCATGTGAAAATATGTTGATACATTTATTCGAGACGAAATGTTTATAAAATATGAACCATTTGGCCACAATTTACAGGCTAATTTGTAATCCTATAAATAACTCGCACGGGGGTGTCACAATTTATCTTGTACAAGCATCGATATCTATCTTTATAATTATTTATATTTCGAGTTACTCCCTATATTATTAGTAGATATTATTACCAAAATATACCTATATAGACCAAGTGAAGAAAATAATGACATAGAGAAAGTAAAAACACAACTGCTTAAATGTTTTCCTAATCGTCCACATACAATACATTTCTAGACAAGAGGAGTCCCTAGTTTTGTAGGTAGTTTTTAAAATCAAAATGTGAAACTAAATTGAGAAGTACACAAGCATAATTGAGAAGTTGACAGGTACATTGTAAACTGCACCGAAATATGCAGTCTAAACTGCATCTTACCGTGTGTTATAGTTCTCATGTTATGCATCTGCTACTCAATCAACTATAACAACTGCTAATGTAGCACATGACAAGTTGGTGCCAAAATAATTGAACATCTCAACACAACTCATTTGATCGTTAGCACTTCGGACGACCTGTGTGATAAAATCGTTGTGCAATGTACATAGCACATCCACCAAAAATAGTGGAGATGCCAGACACTCCTGTTATTAGAAGATCGTGCAATGTAGCACATCCACCAAATAAATAGTGGAGATGCCAACTGCACTTTTTTACTGCATGAGGAGAATAATGTACCTATGTAATCTGATATTTAATTTATTACTATCTAGAATCTGGACAATAACATAAGTAGGTATACAAGATAATAAATACATTTAGAATCTCCCTAACAACCCCCGGGTCTACGATTTTACGTCAACTTTGTGTTGGTCAACTTTTGGATGATTTCAAGTGTTTTTCAAGTGACACAGAAGTCTGTCAACACCTTTTTTTTCAACACAGAATGCTAGATCCGAAGGTAAGTTACTAGTTTATCGTCTCAACGGCATTCCGCAGGTAACGTGTTAACATCCCGGAAGAGGTCGTAATTACCTTCGCTTTGAATTTAACACGGTGTGCGCGTTTTCTGATACTTTCTTTTCAATTGAGGCGACCGGCTAGTCTAGCACCCTGAGAGAATTTATTTTTATAACATGGGGCTCCGATGAGAAAAATCTGACTTGGATTTTCATACAGAATGTACCGAATTCCGGGACTCGAATTGATTTCTCTCTGATTCTACATAGGTACACGACTGTTCTTTCTCAGGTGGAAACTTAGCTCACAAATGTTGACTTCTAATGGTGACAATGGTATCCGTTCCTCTCCATCCCCAGCTGAAGATTTTGTGCGAAAACACTTTTAAATGGAAATAGAATAGAATATAAACTGTTATATACTTTATACTGCAAGAATGAGACTGAAAAGTCCCTTTACTCCCACAGTCTAAACAAGGTTTCAAGTAGGTAAGGTATGTATGTACCAAAATGGTTTATTCCTGATCACTTAAAAACCAAAATTCACATCATTTGAGGGACTTTAGTGTGCCTGTGTGATTATTAATCGATAATCATGGGTACAAAAATGTGATTGGATAAAAACGCAAGTGATTTTTCATTCAAGATTTAAACCCATCTACTATGTTTATCAGTGTTGATTTTATACATCTTGTCTTTTCGTGTGCCCTGTATTTTCACCCTCTAGTTTCTACCATAAGTCTAGCAGCCGGAATTTATTAATCTTTAGTGTGCCTGTGTGATTATTAATCGATAATCATGGGTACAAAAATGTGATTGGATAAAAACGCAAGTGATTTTTCATTCAAGATTCAACCCCATCTATGTACCCTGTATTTTCACCCTCTAGTTTCTATCATAAGTCTAGCAGCCGGAATTCATTAATCATATTAATAGGAGATGACCATGTGAATAATATTAAAATAATTATAAATATTATAATTATGTACCATACCTACCTGTATTCGTGTGACTTAAAACAAATCCACCTCAGTATGCACATACCTACTTCGGGAGATGGAATTTAGCCATCAGAAGTGACAGCAATAAATAAAATAGGTAATTAATTAACTTCAAAGGTGAAAGATAAGTACTTCCTAATTCGAATCACCTACTTAAGTACTTTCTAATTCTACTAATTGTAATCAAAATCACCTACCGAAGTAGGTATATTACAAATTTTTATTGAAACAATTACTCCTATTTAATATATAACCAGTAAGAACAACAGTCAGGTAGATAATTACCTCAGTAAAATGAAGGTAAGAAGTATCTATGTATATACCTACTTCGGGAGATGGAATTTAGCCATCAGAAGTGACAGCAATAAATAAAATAGGTAATTAATTAACTTCAAAGGTGAAAGATAAATACTTCCTAATTCGAATCACCTACTTAAGTACTTTCTAATTCTACTAATTGTAATCATAATCACCTACCGAAGTAGGTATATTACAAATTTTTATTGAAACAATTACTCCTATTTAATATATAACCAGTAAGAACAACAGTCAGGTAGATAATTACCTCAGTAAAATGAAGGTAAGAAGTATCTATTTATATAGGCCTCCGTGTAAGGAAAGTTCAGTTATGAAACCGGATTCCAACGGAATGAACTGAGTGTGATCTTGTAGCAGTGTTAGCACCTGGGGAAGCAGTTGAAATAGTATTGAAATTAGAACATGAGTAATAAGTATAGATAAAATCTATTTTAGGCCGCTTTTAATTCAGCCTTACCTAAATCTGGACTTCCAGTTTCAAGGATATGGACTTGGGAATCACCTATTTTTTTCTAGTAAACGTGTAGGTACATTTACTGTACATTTGGCGTACCTACCTACCTGCTTAGAAAACAAAAAGATGTAGGAAAAAATCATCTCTTTAATTTGGCAAATGGAAGTAGACAGAAAGATTTGCATGAAAAATAATTTACGATGAAAAAAAAAAAAGGAAGACGACTTTTGATTTTGCACAGTTTGCAAAATATCAACCCTCCACTCCCTCTTTCCACTATAATCTTTCGATCATGCGAACATATTTTGCCAAATAAAAGTATGTATTAGGTATGTATTTTGTCTTATTCAATTGGATTACTTGAATCCCATGACATACTACATAGAATAAAATCCATATTTCTGAAGTATCTGTTTACATCAGACCTGGGTGTACCTTCACCCTTCATTATAGGTCGGAATTTTTTATTATTATTAGCCGCTATTCTTTTTCCGTCACACTAAAAGAGATATTTTTTCTAATTTTTGGCAACTTTGACATGATAAAGCATCTCATTTACACTGTCGGCTATTACATAGAATAAAATCCATATTTCTGAAGTATCTGTTTACATCAGACCTGGGTGTACCTTCACCCTTCATTATAGGTCGGAATGGAGTTTAGTTTATTTTGGGAGACAAACGACTCTGACGCCGCTGCCAAAGACACAAACAGACACACGAACACCGAGTGGGGAGATGGGAAAAGCGCGGTGTAATGATAATGATGGAAAAGCGTGGTGCAGTGCTGAGGAGAGGGGTCTGTAGTGATGTATGAGATTGGAAACATTTTTAGTGGAGGCACGAGGTAGTGGAGAGGTGAGAGGAAGTGGGAGATGAATGTTGTTGTGTGAGAAACTGTTTCATCTGAGTGGCGGAGAGGCAGGGCCGTGGAATGGCGATTGTGGTCGTCAGGGAAAGACGGTTTGTGCCTATTTTTGGGGTAAAAACTGGTGAGAATTAATTTTCTCTACATAATGTACTCGTAGTTAACAAGTAATAAGGCGTAGGTACTCATAGATCACAAGACACTTATGAAAGAGACCAAGTGTCAAAGAAAATGGGTTGTGTGAGAAATTGTTTCATCTCAATGGCGTTCCTTCAGTATTCAGGAGATAAGTCCCTAGCCATTTCCCTTAGATATAGTGCCTGTTTGTTTCCCCCTGAAATCAGCAAACGGTCTTCGTAAGGTGAGAACTCCCCCCGACCCCTACAATCCCGAGGGTCTTTCGCCCTGAAATCGGGCCTGCCTGTCGATGATGCAAGAGAAAGAAATTTTATTATTGCCGTCCGTTTGTCGATCATTAATTCGTGTTTAACATTGGAACACCTAGAGATTCTCTCGTTACCTACACATTGGTGAGTGATACAACTACACTGACTCATTTTGTGGGTCAAAGAGTTAAGAGTTAAATTGTTTTTTTCCTCCAATTTTACTTTCTTTTCTTCTTACTACTTTGATGCTGTGTATTAAAATACAGAAACGGTACCTACCTATA
>NW_007377474.1:94997-107273 GCF_000475195.1 Diaphorina citri | reverse complement strand
CTCTTGAAGGAGCTCCTTCGCCCAAAGTCTCAATATTCGATGATTTCTTATCTCGATAATTTCTCACTATCGCGACGTAATTGTACGGCGCGGGCAGAGCCGTATACGCATCGCTGAACGGAGCAGTCGAAACACTAAGGCCGCGTGTCGGCTATGACAGCCCCAATGCCCTTGCCCTTAAGATGGGTTGATAGGGGCACTTTCGCCCACCTTTCTCTACTCGCCACACTTCTTATAAGATTGATGATGTCTATGTTTTATTATCGCGGTTTTATCAGAGCTAGTTTCATTATTTTCAAAGACTTTGATATAGTTTTCATTTAGCTTGTTAAGTAGTATGTCGGCTATGACAGCCCCAATGCCCTTGCCCTTAAGATGGGTTGATAGGGGCACTTTCGCCCACCTTTCTCTACTCGCCACACTTCTATAAGATTGATGTCTATGTTTTATTATCGCGGTTTTATCAGAGCTAGTTTCATTATTTTCAAAGACTTTGATATAGTTTTCACTTAGCTTCTTAAGTAGTGGTAGGTAAGTTGTCAGCACAAGCTTCTCTCTTTTATCAGAACATTTGGGAGTTTACCAAGTCACAAATTTAGACTTGCAATTGGTCCCTGCATCTCTACAGATGGGTTCCTTAAAACGGTGAAGCTACGTCACTCACGTTAGGGACAAACGGTCTTCAGATGGCAGTTGCTAACACAAATTAACTTTCGGGACAATGAATGAAGAGGACTGGGGAATTACCCCAGATCCTCACACTTGGAGCTGTGTTCGTTGTTTATTTTTGAGACATAAAACTTCAGGCGTCAAAATATTTTCACATTTTTTCTCTACCTTAGAGAAAGTGCTCGGCGAATGTGAGTATGCTAATATTTCAAGCATTTTAAATTATTTATCTGCGAGGAACAATACGACAAAGGAGAAGACGACTTTTGATTTTGCACAGTTTGCAAAATATCAACCCTCCACTCCCTCTTTCCACTATAATCTTTCGATCATGCGAACATATTTTGCCTTTAGGTATGTATTTTGTCTTATTCAATTGGATTACTTGAATCCAATGACATAGGAAAAGTCTATATTGAAAAGTCGATGATCTTTGAATTTATTTTTAACAGATCCCCATGAACCTAACAGTAACTTTCGGTCTCTCTGGTAAGTGTCTTTTTAAACCAGCAGTGAAATTTTGGCCATTGTGGTCTTATTTTGGTCAAAGTCTCTAATTGATGATAAAATTCCATAATTTTATTATCTTGTTAAGAACCAAACCTACCCGCTCATTCCGAGTTCCAACCAATGCGAGCTCCTTAACTACTACTGATAAAAGTGTAAATTTTGGCCATTGTGGTCTTATTTTGGTCAAAGTCTCTAATTGATGATAAAATTCCATAATTTTATTATCTTGTTAAGAACCAAACGTACCCGCTCATTCCGAGTTCCAACCAATGCGAGCTCCTTAACTACTACTGATAAAAGTGCTAATCATACCTGGAATGCGGGTGTTTTCTCAGAAGCAGTACCAGACCAGACATGGCCCATCAGTTGTCCTTGACTGGTGAAGAACACAAACGGCCTGATTTGGACTCCAAGCACCGTCAACTCCATACCAGCAGTGGCAGACTCTTCAACTTCATTGTCCTCCGTAGATTCTGTCTTATCGTCTGATGAGATGTAGGACGAGAGACCGCCTGCAAATAGACCTAGCTGTGGGGGGATTGAGAAAGAGAGCATAGTCTCATTTTATTACTTGCACAAAGGTCTATCTATATCTTCGGGCATAATAGCGCGACCACAATAGCTGCCACGGGCCGCATGTATTTTCAATTGTTAGGTAAGTGAAAGAGGTGCTTCTGAGTGAAATTTCGCTATTTTTCAATGAAAGAATTCCAAGAATCAAAGAGTTCCTGATTCTTGAATTAACTTCCATGTTTGATAGTACTGACTACGAGAGAGGAAATGAAAAGGTAGTAATCCTGAACCTTCTACAGTGTAGAATCTAGACAAATAAAAAAATTTTCAATGAAAGAATTCCAAGAATCAAAGAGTTCCTGATTCTTGAATTAACTTCCATGTTTGATAGTACTGACTACGAGAGAGGAAACCTCACGGACTGAAATGAAAAGGTAGTAATCCTGAACCTTCTAGCTAGAGTGTAGAATCTGCACAAACAAAAAACCCCTGAAAAACTCACACTGAACAAGGAATGCGTCTCATTTGAGTTTTCCACCACAACATCCACCGTCCCCCTCTTCAGAATGCCGCCCGAGATTTCCTGAATGGACAACAGGGATCCGTTGGTGTTGGGGTGCGTCATGAAGGAACGGGATAGAGCGGTGGAGAGACCACGTTGTGCCAGAACCCCGTAGTGGTTGAATCCCAACGTTTTCAGAAGGTAGTCCACGGATTCTTTGATAGTTGGGTAGCTGAAATTGAAACAATAATGACGTAATTATCGTTAAAATTGCATTGTGTTTTGTGTTCTTATGATACTGTTTTTCTGGACGTTTACATACATGGGGTATCCCCCAAAATACGTAAGTATCTAACAGCTCTTATTTCTATGTACATTAAAATTATTCGATTCAAGTAACCTTGAAAAAATAAAGAATAATAATATTTTTATAGGTAGGTAGATACACCTTTCGTTTCTTCTCGCTCTCCGTTGGTGTTGGGGTGCGTCATGAAGGAACGGGATAGAGCGGTGGAGAGACCACGTTGTGCCAGAACCCCGTAGTGGTTGAATCCCAATGTTTTCAGAAGGTAGTCTACGGATTCTTTGATAGTTGGGTAGCTGAAATTGAAACAATAATGACGTAATTATCGTTAAAATTGCATTGTGTTCTTATGATACTGTTTTTCTGGACGTTTACATACATGGGGTATCCCTCAAAATACGTAAGTATCTAACAGCTCTTATTTCTATGTACTTACATTAAAATTATTCGATTCAAGTAACCTTGAAAAAATAAAGAATAATAATATATATAGGTAGATACACCTTTCGTTTCTTCTCGCTCTTATGTAGGAAAACATATTAGATAGCGCACTCTATGACAAAAACGAGGCAACTTCTCACAAAGTCTAATTTTATTCAGACCTTACTCTTCCCTTCTTCTTCATCATTTTTATGAATACCTACATTTCCGTTATGTACCTACCTCCGTAGATAACGTAATACGTACTCGTACCGACCTAACAATGTATGAAATTACACACATCTTGAATCAACCTATGCCATGGCACAATCAAAGCATTGATTTCTATTCCTACGTAGAGTAGAGAGCATAATATAACATCCCATGCTTTACATGATCATAGGATTTTTTGGAGTGCTCGGCACTGAGTCAGCAGTAAGATTCCATGGGATTTGGCTTGGTGCACTACCATGCGATCTGATTAATTCAGTAGATGTGGAAACTATCCTCAGGAGCTGACTGTCAGCTTGTACCGATTGCCGACTATCAGTATATTTGAGACCGAACTCATAAGCCTTGTGATAGATTAAAATGGGTTACATCAGCTATCAAGGCATTGGTCGTCAGAGCTAGACCCAGTGTACCGGAGGCGTCCGTCTCGCTTCTCTCCCCACCTTCGAGGAGCACCTAGAACAAATTTTGGAATGGAAATTTTTAGGTGGATTAGATATAGTCGATCGAAATCGACCCACATCGGTTTACAATAAATTCACATCGATGGTCGTCGACTATGTGTGGACACACCTTAAAATGTAGTTGCGCTCATACGGTACCTTTGCTCTTTGTTTCTAGTAACTACATTTGTTAGCATCGAATCTTCTCAGTGTAAATTCACAGAAGCATTATTTTCATCATTATAACTCACTTCTTTCATCCTTACCTGAAACGCACTGGCAACTCCCTTCTTCAGGTTTAACGAGAACACATCTTCCTCCTCATTCAGATAGATATGTTTGATGATTCCACCAGTCCAGTGTACCAGAAATGGCTCATCAGGGAATTTGTCCAGTTTGGAGTTGTGCTGTGTGAAGCTCTCCGCTATTGAACCATCTCGTGATTGGATGAACAGTTTAGGCGACTTTATCTGGAAGTTAAGAAGAAAGTTTTTAGTGAAGATACCTAGGTACTTATTTTATTCATTTATTTATTTACATTTATAATTTATTATTAAAATACGTAGTATCCCATACTACAATGCCTCACGCCGCCCCCGCCGCATAATCATGTTTTAACTACACTTCAACATACACAGGAGAAGTATTATCTGTAAATGGTTCAAAACCTATATTCGAAATGTTATAAGGCATCTTCATCCACAGTTTCTAATCGGTTCGGGTGCGCCGGGTTTCCATCGCCGTATCTTCGAAACTACTGTACGGAATTTCCTCATTTTTTCCAATATTTTTTTAATTAATTTTACGTTCTATCGTTTTAAGCGATAAAAAAAAGAGACACCTCAATTGAGAAAACGAGAAAAGACCAACTTACCTGGATTTGCAGCAATCGGTCTTCACTGTGTGCCGGATTCGCCCACTTGGACTTGACAAGAACGTCGGCCTTGACTTGGTAGCCGACAAAGTGGCCCTGGTTTGGACTAGAGAGTTCATTGAGCAGGACAGTCGTCTCCAAACTGAACGCTTGACTAGATCCCAACGGGAAGAGAGCTTCGGTGGAGGCTGAGAAGGCGGCTGAAGACAACAGAACAAACGCGTAACTACACACGCACCAGAAGACAAGGAGGTGCAAGGCTTGGGAGGTCCAGTTTGGAGTTGTGCTGTGTGAAGCTCTCCGCTATTGAACCATCTCGTGATTGGATGAACAGTTTAGGCGACTTTATCTGGAAGATAAGAAGAAAGTTTTTAGTGAAGATAGGTACTTATTTTATTCATTTATTTATTTACATTTATAATTTATTATTAAAATATGTAGTATCCCATACTACAATTTTTTTTTCCAATATTTTTTTAATTTTACGTTCTATCGTTTTAAGCGATAAAAAAAATATGAGACACCTCAATTGAGAAAACGAGAAAAAACCAACTTACCTGGATTTGCAGCAATCGGTCTTCACTGTGTGCCGGATTCGCCCACTTGGACTTGACAAGAACGTCGGCCTTGACTTGGTAGCCGACAAAGTGGCCCTGGTTTGGACTAGAGAGTTCATTGAGCAGGACAGTTGTCTCCAAACTGAACGCTTGACTAGATCCCAACGGGAAGAGAGCTTCGGTGGAGGCTGAGAAGGCGGCTGAAGACAACAGAACAAACGCGTAACTACACACGCACCAGAAGACAAGGAGGTGCAAGGCTTGGGAGAAGAGCCTGTACATGATGAAGTCTCGCTTCTACTGGAGGAGGTAAATCGTCGACTTTAAAGTTAGAACATTTTACAGCCGCTATAGCCGGTCCAAGACAGTTAGTTATTAGTAAAGACCCTAGAATATGATGCGTGATGTGTTGTCCTACAACCACCTAGTCAGTCCTAGCCTAACATGAAACATCAGTAGCCATTCCAGAAGATAACTCAAAATGTTTATAACACAAATTATTAAACATTAAACCGGCGCCAGTGGACAAGTAACCGGTGGGAAATTGGAAATATCCCAGTGTTGCTGATTCACAAGAACAAATAAAACAACTGTCAATGAGTTAACGTTATTTCAACGAAATTTACTCAATTTATTCAATACTTATTATTTGCAACGAAAAACAATAATTTCTTCGATTTATCACTAGAACAATAAATTCACAAAAATTGTATGTTTTACTGTGATTTACACGAAAACAAAATGAACTAACGGAACACTAGGAACAGAGGTCGACAACCTAGCAGGCCGGGTACCTACACTCAACTGACTCAGAGTCTCAGAACTCACCTTCGTCTTTACCTCGGAACTTGCTCTGTGTCAGTAGAACCCGAAGGAGATACTGGGTGATTCTAAAACTTACCCTAGAGGCACGGCTCAAAATCATCGCATTGTTTGTCCGCGTGGTCGAGACGGATCCGTACAGCGAATTACTTTTTAATTGACTTCGTAATAGGTACATTCATATATATCTTCTATCAGTTGAACTCTAAAATGTTAGGGCCTAGAGGCATGCCTCAAAATCATCGTAGTGTCCTCCTGCAGGTAACTCTAAAACCCTAAGGACTTGTCCCAAAGCCTTGAATTGGTTAGCAATATAGTACCTAATTAGGGCTCAAGATCTAGGAAATTTGAGATTGCAAGAGCGTTCAAGCCAATATCACCAAGTCCTGGATGTTACAAACCATGTGCCTTTTCGATTTGGTCCAAGAAACACTATGGACACCATCGGCATCAATAGTGCTTTTGAAGACTCTCTTATGACATGGGCGATACTTGGAGAGATGATGAATTGAAGATACTCTGTGAACGCTTGAAACACCCTGTCTATACACCTGATCAATATCAAGGTTCTAAGTTTAGATTATACTTTATTATTAGAAGGAAGAGTATCTTATCAAGTCCAGATAACAGAAGGGACATACTGTGTAGGTCCCTGGTGAATTCCTGACATTGTTTGGCTTTCTTTTTCTATGTAGTAGGACAATATCTACCTATATTGATTGATGTTTGCCTCTTGGACTCTTCTAACCTTTGACTTAAAGTGTTTATGAGAGACTTGGAATTTTTTAGATAATAACTATGTAACTGTCATTAATTTATCAAGAGCTAAAATCGATATTGGTCTAGAACTGATGCAATTTTATCATATTGGTGTATTGTACCATCTGAAAGTTTTTCTGATTCTGGCCAAAAACCCAAACATCCATAGGTATTTACTTTCCCCCCAATTTTTTCATGACTTGGTATTACCTACTCCCTATTTTTGTTAGGTTTCTTTCACGTAGATGAATGACTATTTTGAACGGGATTCGAACCCGTTTAATCATAAATGACAAAAATAGTTACGTACCTGCAACAGCCGGGGCCATTTGACAGTAGGGACCTGTGAACGGAAAGGAAATAATTAAGTAGATGTCCCCACTAAACTCTTTCTTTAGATAGGCATAAGCAGTGCCCTAAATCACCAAAGTATGGAAAAATATCTTACAAGTGTAATAGCCAATGGAAAAGGAGAATTTTGAATTTGGACGAATCATATCAAAATATGGAATTGTAAATACTTTATGTAAATATGTAGGTGTCCTAGTGTCCAACATCCCTAATTTGTTTAAAAAGAGTTTTTTTTTCATTGTTTTTTTTTTTTTTTTTTTCACATCTTTTCGTTTTCTAAGCAGGTAGGTAGGTACGCCAAATGTACAGTAAATGTACCTACACGTTTACTAGAAAAAAATAGGTGATTCCCAAGTCCATATCCTTGAAACTGGAAGTCCAGATTTAGGTAAGGCTGAATTAAAAGCGGCCTGAAATAGATTTTATCTATACTCATTACTCATGTTCTAATTCTACTATATTAAATAGTATTAAATACTATTTCAACTGTTTCCCCAGGTGCTAACACTGCTACAAGATCACACTCAGTTCATTCCGTTGGAATCCGGTTTCATAACTGAACTTTCCTTACACGGAGGTCTCTCATTTGAACTGGGGGGCATGGTTACCATGAGCCTCTGGAACCGAAATGCCCAGTCCCTTGTCGAGAAAAGGTAAGAATTTACTAACAGCAGTAAGGTAAAGGGGTACACGGAGGTCTCTCATTTGAACTGGGGGGCATGGTTACCATGAGCCTCTGGAACCGAAATGCCCAGTCCCTTGTCGAGAAAAGGTACGAATTTACTAACAGCAGTAAGGTAAAGAGAGTCTCTCATTTGAACTGGGGGGCATGGTTACCATGAGCCTCTGGAACCGAAATGCCCAGTCCCTTGTCGAGAAAAGGTAAGAATTTACCAACAGCAGTAAGGTAAATAGGTTTACCTTCACGGTATAGGTAAATGAATCAATGAAATAGGGCCCATAATACGTATACTCCTTCGTTGTTTTGGTGGAATAAAGTAAAGTAATCACTGAAATACGGCCCAAACTGGCTCTCTTTCGGAGGGTTGAAATGTTGTCCATGAGATGTGATGATTTCATATTATTGTTACCTTGCTTCCGATGTACGATGTACCTATTTCAAACTGGGGAATGGGGGTCAGTGGTATGGAACTCTGTACAGGTCTATGGACTATGGGAGTAAAATTTCTGTGGATACAATTGAACCTAACCTAATTTTCCTACCTTACCGTTTTCCTGCAGGGCCGGTATTACATTTCTGGGCGGCATGCGTATTGATACCACATTCATCCGCAGCTTCGTAACGTACAATGTTTCCACTGAGGTCGAGCTGAGTCTTTCCTCAGACATTAACTTCTACAACAAGATAGCCATGTGCATGCAACTCAAACAGCCGGACTCTGTTATCAGGTGAGAATATGAGGAAATCACTAGTTTTTGTCGATAATCGCGGTAGTTTTTGCTACAATCTTTACGATAGAAAGTAATAATTATGATGCCTCTGTTTAAAGCGGTGTCCACACATAGTCGAAGGCCGTCGATCAACTCGATCGATGTTGACTGAAACCGTCCACACTGCTTCAACAACATAATATATTATATTCACCTCGTCGATCGACGGACATCAACTATGTATGGAGACAGCTTTATGGTCATGAATCTCTAACGAAAGCTTTAGGAACCCTGTTGATAAGGATCTAGAAACTAGAGGGAAGTCTGATCATTAGGTTCTTGGAATGCTCATGACAATGTTTCCACTGAGGTCGAGCTGAGTCTTTCCTCAGACATTAACTTCTACAACAAGATAGCCATGTGCATGCAACTCAAACAGCCAGACTCTGTTATCAGGTGAGAATATGAGGATATCACTAGTTTTTGTCGATAATCGCGGTAGTTTTTACTACAATCTTTACGATAGAAAGTAATAATTATGATGCCTTTGTTTAAAGCTCTGTCCACACATAGTCGAAGGCCGTCGATCGACTCGATCGATGTTGACTGAAACCGTCCACACTGCCTCAACAACATAATATATTCACCTCGTCGATCGACGGACATCAACTATGTATGGAGATAGCTTTATGGTCACGAATCTCTAACGAAAGCTTTAGGAAACCTGTTGATAAGAATCTAGAAACTAGAGGGAAGTCTGATCATTAGGTTCTTGGAATGCTCATAGGTATTGAAGTATTCAAGGAATTCAGAGGTGTCCGTAAAGAACGAAAGGTTTGGTGGAATTTACCGTCAGTTTGTTCCACATTTTTTGGAATTCAGAGTCGAATTTATTGTTGCTTTTAAGATTCAGTTTTTTTTTTATGATTTTTTGTTTTAAATAAACAAGAAATTAAGAAAAGACGTATCAAATTTGAGAACACATTGACTGACGGCGTTTTGTTTACTCAGATGCAAAAATCTTCGTCGATTTAGATAAGCAACGATTCTGTGTATGAGGTCAAGCAGTATCTGTTGCAGAGGTTGAATCAACTTTCTGACAGGTACAACAATCTTCTTTTTCTTCACCTTTTCCCGTGTTCAGACGAGGTCAGACTTTTCGATTTAGATAGGTGGGTAGAATTTTAATTTTAACAATAATATTATTCTTAAAAAGTCTCTCGTGCCGTCATTGTGTGACATGTGTGATAATTTGATTAAAGACGTATTAAAGACATAAATGAAGTACGTGTGTCAAAATGCCTTGAATTTTCATGCTGAATGTTCATATCCTAGGTCTGACCTATTATTATGTTAGGGCGGTCTCTTCTTGATCCCTTGTGTGCCGCGTCCAATTTAGTTTAGGACTATTACACTATAGGTCTGACCGAACGTCGCGTCGTTATACGAAGTGATCCGTTGATAATAGAGTTTGTAAAGTTCACAATGTAAACCAATTTCCCAATCGATTTTCTCACTTACAGGCACAATATCCACAAAGTAGAGAGGATCCCAGGCAGCAAGCACAGATTGAGGAAGTCGAAATACTCCTCCGTCACCGTTCCTGGAAAGACGTACGCCCTGAACAGGAAAAACAACGAGATGTGTACGACCATTTTCGGAGGCGATGAGTCGTAGCGGTAGACCTACGCACCGATGCGTCAAACGGAGGAGACCAAGAGAGTGTCCAGGAATAACAGGTGGCACACGGATAACCGAGATTAAGGAGCGCGGTAGCGCTCCGCCCCGCCAAGTCAAGAATACTCACTATTAGATCCTGATATGGCCTTGAGATTGCATTCATAAGACAGAACATATTGATACCCTTATGTGAACCATTAGGGTCTTACGAAAAACTATGGTGCATCCGTGACTTCTACATCTGAATGCTTCAAAGGTGTGTCAACACTCAACACATAGTCGACGGCAGTTGATCGACCATCGATTGATGGGAATCTATGTGGATCAAGGGCCGGTAGACTATGTTTGGATACAGCTGAACATCACACAACTTTCCTTATCCTACTGAATACTGGTTGTCAGCTGTTGCGAGATGATATAGGTTCCGTTAGACTTGAGTTACCACAGAACTGAATCAAATATAAAATGTTACTTGGACTAACCAGGGTTAAACTGTACAGAAATAAACCGTGTTTTGTCTTATATAAATCTATTGATGACCATTACCTATAGGTATTACTGTGGGAGAAGGAGGACGGCTAAATAGAGATAGAGTACCTAAATAGCTAAATACCTATTAGAAGGTTAGTACCTAGTAGGTACCTAACCAAAAGCATTATTTTCTGGACTTTTTTTCAACTAGAGAAAAACAGCTGTATGAACTACTTACTAGGTATGATGCGAAAACTTTGGCTCTGAACAGGTTATGTTATTCCTGGACTTGCTCCTCTATTAATTTACTCACATCTCGTACCTACTATGTTACCCACGAGTTTCTTTTCATATATGATGTGGCCATTCCAGCTTCAACCACGTAATTCAAAACAGTATCATTAGAGACTTTACCTCTGTGTCTGCATCTGCAACTAGTAATGAGACTAATGAGTCTCTCTCGAGACCAGCAACGATTCTGTGTATGAGGTCAAGCAGTATCTGTTGCAGAGGTTGAATCAACTTTCTGACAGGTACAACAATCTTCTTTTTCTTCTTCTTTTCCCGTGTTCAGACGAGGTCAGACTTTTTCCTCAGGCTCTCAATCAGCCCTGGGGTGATTGTTTCGGGCTGACATTCGGTTTTGGCTACAAAAAAAGTAATATAATGATTTTTGAAAAAATGTAGTGGGTACCTACTGGGTCTAGCTCTGATAGCTGATGTAACCCATCTCAATCTATCACAAGGCTTATGAGTTCGGTCTCAAATATACTGATAGTCGGCAATCGGTACAAGCTGACAGTCAGCTTCTGAGGATAGTTTCCACATCTACTGAATTAATCAGATCGCATGGTAGTGCACCAGACCAAATCCCATGGAATCTTACTGCTGACTCAGTGCCGAGCACTCCAAAAAATCCTATTGAAATGATCACGTAAAGCATAGGATGTTATAATATAACTATTATGCTCTCTACTTCTCTACTCTACGTAGGAATAGAAATCAATGCTTTGATTGTGCCATGGCATAGGTTGATTCAAGATAAGTGTGTAATTTCATACATTGTTAGGTCGGTACGAGTACGTATTACGTTATCTACGTAGGTACATAACGGAAATGTAGGTAGGTATTCATAAGAATGGTTACTTGGACTAACCAGGGTTAAACTGTACAGAAATAAACCGTGTTTTGTCTTATATAAATCTATTGATGACCATTACCTATAGGTACTACTGTGGAAGAAGGAGGAGGGCTAAATAGAGTACCTAAATAGCTAAATGCCTATTAGAAGGTTAGTACGTAGTAGGTACCTAACCAAAAGCATTATTTTCTGGACTTTTTTTCAACAAGAGAAAAACAAATGTAAACGGGACCTCAATTGTTCATATTTCATTTTGTGGATGAAGTTCAGATCATAAATCACAGGAGGTGGATAGGTAGTAATAAATAACGAAATAACTAGTTGTGAGAGTCTTGAAAACTTCTACAAAATAATAACTAGATACCTAGGTACCTTACTAAGAAGGAGAAAAAAGAGGAGAATAGACATTAAATATTCTTATTTTGAAAACTGTTAAGGTCAATTTTTACCAACTAATAACCTTTAGGTTACGTAAGTTGGAAATCCAAAAGCCCTTTGAAAACCTATAGCTTGGTGTCACGGGGGAAAACCTCTCCAGACATCGTAACGATTTACCCCAACAAGGTGTGTACCTACTTAGGTGGAATCGTTTTCCACCGAAGGTGATAACTCCCTGAAAAAAAAAAAAAAAAAAAAA
>NW_007377474.1:83200-94627 GCF_000475195.1 Diaphorina citri | reverse complement strand
ACCGTTACCTTTCATCTGTCCTCTAACGGTACCTTTTAATTAAATTGCCCCAAAACTTTGTTTTCCTCGCTGAACCTAAAACGTCAACGTTTATATGGGAAGGGAGGAGAAAGGTGATATAGAAAGGCAGTACGCTATATAAACGGAAATACAAATAAAACAGAATAAGTTACATAATGGGGGATTAGGTACTGTATCCTTGTCAGATATACTTATCAGCTTACTAGACGAACTAAATAATATTTCTAGGGTATGGATGTGGTCATTGAAAACCAAGAGACCATCACAGAAAAATTTGGCGTTCACTTTTAAACCGGTAACACCAGAATAAACGCAGTTCAGAGATTAACATATATTTAAGGTATAAAATAAAGACAATCGGTGCATGGCGAAGTAAGGGCCAAGGTTGGTACGCTCGGAGAATGATTGATGATATTTTAAAGGACATAAAATGAACCTATCGCCCACAAAAGAGTCTTAGTAACAGTCATGCGTGACCCGGTAGTCAAATAGGAAACTGAGGCACTCTTGTGTTTGCCGGGTACTACGCTAGGTTCGTGAGTTGAGGTATGTTCGTACCGCTTAAAAAGAGTTTTTTTTTCATTGTTTTTTTTTTTTTTTTTTTCACATCTTTTCGTTTTCTAAGCAGGTAGGTAGGTACGCCAAATGTACAGTAAATGTACCTACACGTTTACTAGAAAAAAATAGGTGATTCCCAAGTCCATATCCTTGAAACTGGAAGTCCAGATTTAGGTAAGGCTGAATTAAAAGCGGCCTGAAATAGATTTTATCTATACTCATTACTCATGTTCTAATTCTACTATATTAAATAGTATTAAATACTATTTCAACTGTTTCCCCAGGTGCTAACACTGCTACAAGATCACACTCAGTTCATTCCGTTGGAATCCGGTTTCATAACTGAACTTTCCTTACACGGAGGTCTCTCATTTGAACTGGGGGGCATGGTTACCATGAGCCTCTGGAACCGAAATGCCCAGTCCCTTGTCGAGAAAAGGTAAGAATTTACTAACAGCAGTAAGGTAAAGGGGTTTAACTTCACGGTATAGGTAAATGAATCAATGAAATAGGGCCCATAATACGTATACTCCTTCGTTGTTTTGGTGGAATAAAGTAAAGGAATCACTGAAATACGGCCCATACTGGCTCTCCTTCGGAGGGTTGCAATGTTGTCCATGAGATGTGATGATTTAATATTATTGTTACCTTGCTTCCGATGTACCTATTTCACACACAAAAAGCCCAAACTGAGGCTTAAGTGTAGGGGCTGGCCAGCCCCAAAGGACGGGTTGAGCTTCTACGAATCTACCTATTTCAAACTGGGGAATGGGGGTCAGTGGTATGGAACTCTGTACAGGTCTATGGACTATGGGAGTAAAATTTCTGTGGATACAATTGAACCTAACCTAATTTTCCTACCTTACCGTTTTCCTCCAGGGCCGGTATTACGTTTCTGGGCGGCATGCGTATTGACAGAAAAACAAATGTAAACGGGACCTCAATTGTTCATATTTCATTTTGTGGATGAAGTTCAGATCATAAATCACAGGAGGTGGATAGGTAGTAATAAATAACGAAATAACTAGTTGTGAGAGTCTTGAAAACTTCTACGAAATAATAACTAGATACCTAGGTACCTTACTAAGAAGGAGAAAAAAGAGGAGAATAGACATTAAATATTCTTATTTTGAAAACTGTTAAGGTCAATTTTTACCAACTAATAACCTTTAGGTTACGTAAGTTGGAAATCCAAAAGCCCTTTGAAAACCTATAGCTTGGTGTCACGGGGGAAAACCTCTCCAGACATCGTAACGATTTACCCCAACAAGTGAAATATTAGCATACTCACATTCGCCGAGCACTTTCTCTAAGGTAGAGAAAAAATGTGAAAATATTTTGACGCCTGAAGTTTTATGTGCCAAAAATAAACAACGAACACAGCTCCAAGTGTGAGGATCTGGGGAGGGAAAAGGTGAAGAAAAAGAAGATTGTTGTACCTGTCAGAAAGTTGATTCAACCTCTGCAACAGATACTGCTTGACCTCATACACAGAATCGTTGCTCGTCAGTGATATCAGCAGATGTTTCAGTCTCTCATCATCAAGTTCTCTGGATTCCAGCAGAATATCGAGCGCTAACGTTCTAGCGCTGCTGTCGTAGCGACGGCCCAGTTGGAAGTAGATTTTGGTGGCGGACTTCTGAACAATGCCGGTCCACTTGTCGGCAGGTAGGGCGCGAATTGCTTTCATGGCGGCAACACTGGTTCTGTGAAATCGAGAAGAGGAGTGTAATTTATTGTAAGCTACGGCAGGTTACGTTTTTGGTAAATATTATTATGTTAAGGTTGTTTCTTCTTGATCCTGTAATAATTTGTTCGACTGGAAGTTTGTAATGGAAGTCGCGCGACCCGGCAGCTAGGATCGGAACGTCACCTTTATGGCGCGACCAGCAGCGCGACCGGGTCGCGCTGCCCGGCAGCTAGGATCGGAACGCCACCTTTCGTTTTTGGTAAATATTATTATGTTAAGGTTGTTTCTTCTTGATCTCTTGTGTGCCGCGTCCATTTTTGTTTAGGACTATTGTACTACATGGTAAATAATGAATACATAAGACCGTAAAAAATGACATGGAACACTTCTGGGAATTAAGGTAAAATTATCATGTTTCAAGATTACCACCTACTTCTTGGATCCTTCCAGGGCATATTTCAATAGTGTGGGTAGTGTGGATTCGTGGTTGAGATTCTTGAAAGCTCTCAAGTACATCAGCTCACAACTTGGGTCCTCTTCATTGGACGGACAGTCTTTCAGTTCTCTCTCCAGTTTGCTCAGCACAGAATGTAAAACCTGTGAAATTAGATTCGTTTGGATGAGACCTATTGAAGAATTAACGTCAGAAGATCCAACATTGAAATGTTGAGCTGAGCTTGATTTCATGAGTTTGAAATGATTACGTACACCCATGCTTACGAGCACATGCTTACTTCTAAAAACGGTGTAAAATTTAATTGAGTGTGAGTGATTTCTCATGTCGAGACGGATCCGTACAGCGAATTACTTTTTAATTGACTTCGTAATAGGTACATTCATATATATCTTCTATCAGTTGAACTCTAAACTGTTAGGGCCTAGAGCAGGCATGTCAAACTGGCGGCCCGCCTGGTCAAATTGTGCGGCCCGCTGCGAGCCACAAGGGTATAATATTAAATAAATTAATAATGTTTCACAAGGAGACATTTTTTTATTACTTTAATCTTTGAAACAAAATGAAGTTAAAAAGTACTTCTTGGTAAACGTATCTAATAAAATAATACCTACTTTCTAAAAATTTGGATTAAAATCACTAGCACGCTGGATCTAGTTCAGACGTACGAGATTTGGAGACTCGTTGCCGATTTCTAAACTTACTTTGTGCTTATCGCCTCCTTCATTCTTGTCATATCGATTCGCCATGGCAGCAAGTGTCAGGACAAGGGTTTCCTTCAGTTTAGGGTTGTCAATTTTTTTCTCGGTTAGAGACTCGATGCCTGAAAAAATCAAAGTTAAATCCTGGTTATCTACGAGAGCAAAAGAAATAATGTTTTGTGGGTACTAATGTTCTGTTATTTTGTATGAAAGAAAATAAAAATTCTTATTCCGTCAATAACAATTATTCCTAGATTTCATAGGTACTTGCAAAAAGATGCAAACGATAAGTTGATCTATAGGAAAATTTTCAAAATCATAACTTACTTCTGAGGGTCTTGAGAGTAGGGTACGCTCCAAAGGATAGGGACCACAAATATCTCTCCCAGAAGTCAAAAGATTCTTCGGAATTTAAGGTCAGAACACTTAGGACGGCTTCATGGGATGCATCTGTCTGGGCTGCTCCCATTACATCATACAGCTGATTTCTGAAAGATGTCATTAATAAGAGAAATTACGAGAACTCGTACATATGTGCGGTTTTGTAAAGTAGGTAATGATTCGTGAAGGGTTCAAATCTTCAAATAAATTATTGGAAGCTCTAGAAAAATTAGTGATCCAACGGATGCATAAAATTAATGATTTTCTTGTTTCTCAAATGGAATAAACTTCAATTAGTACCCGTTATACAGGTACATATGTAGTTTCAATAAATTGTTGTCAATTAAAATCGATAGGAGACCGGTTTCCAAGTAGAAAATCCCAAGAAAGTGTCTACCCAATTACCTACTTGGCATATTAATCTAGGAAAACACAAACTTGAAAATTAAATTAATTTTAACTTACATGATTTTCTTGTTTTTAGTGTTCTTCAACACCTTGACCAAGTCTTCTTTCGGTGCAGTCCGAGCTACTGCCAACACTTTGAGAAATGCTCCTGCTGATCTGATGGTTCCAAGAGATTCATCTTTGAGAAGAGATTTGTGTTCCTTCACTGTTTTGACAAACTGGAAAACGGAAAAAAATGGAGTTTAGATTTTCTTAATGAACACAAAGATCTTTTGATAATTGGCTTATGCTTTGCCAATCTTATAAACGAAAATGTTGTGTAATGAAATGAAAGAAGAGCAATTCATTCTGAGTGCTTCGAGGAAGATTTTGGTAAATGACCTCAAAAAAGTCAAAAAGTTGTCAAAAATCCATTCAACTTGGGATAAAATATTACGTACTGAAGGACACGATTCTTCCTTACAAAGAGTTGTGTCTCGCTGAGTGATCAAATTGGTTTGCTTGAGCTTTATCCTCAAGTCCAAGGAGAGTTGGTTGACAGCTTCGTCAACAGTGCTGGCATCCACAGTGTTTTCTGACGTTGAGAAATCTGAAATCAAATAGAGATGGTTCATGGTAAAATTGGTAAACCTCATGTTTGGAAATGAAAGTTGCTGGAATTGAAACTTTTTTCCCCCATCATCATTTCTTTTATGAACTCAAAAATCGTCAAAAATAACTAGCTTCGTCTTTTAAGTTGGAATTCAAAACAAATCGCCAATTGTCTCACATTCCTGAATGCGAAATTTAACCCTAAATGCCCAAATCCAAAAATAGCGGGCAAAGCGTGATACGTCCCCAGTGGGCAAATTGAGTCCAAGGAGAGTTGGTTGACAGCTTCGTCAACAGTGCTGGCATCCACAGTGTTTTCTGACGTTGAGAAATCTGAAATCAAATAATAGAGAAGTTTCATGGTAAAATTGGTAAACCTCATGTTTGGAAATGAAAGTTGCTGGAATTGAAACTTTTTCCCCCATCATCATTTCTTTTAGTAACTCAAAAATAGTCAAAAATAACTAAGTTATTTTCGTCTTTTAAGTTGGAATTCAAAACAAATCGCCAATTGTTCTCACATTCCTGAATGCGAAATTAAACCCTAAATGCCCAAATCCAAAAATAGCGAGCAAAGCGTGATACGGCCCCCAGTTGGCGACCGCTTAACCATCCAAACTCTAAGCTAACAGTGCTTTTCAACATTTTTAGGGAACTGGTGTGCTGCAAATTTAATTTCATTTACCTACTGAAGTCAAATGCTGCCTGGATACAATCACAGATCCCGTCTCTTGTTTGATGGCAGTCTTCATCTCATGTTGTTCCTCGGAAGCTATCGTGCTCAACTGAGTTTTGTCTTTGGACAGCGTGTACAGACATTCCCGTTTGGAGTGAACAAGAGGTCTCCAAATCTGAGAAGAAAGATAATAGGAGATAAAATAATAATATGTAGAATGTTTGATCTCAGTTTTGGATTTCGGATCAGGTCGGTGCAAGTCCAAGTTGAGTCATAAATTTTATCGATGTATTCAGTGGAGAATGAAATTTGTGAAGACCATTTTGGTAAGTACACAATTAAAATGCCTTTTCCTCAGAAGGTGTAAATTAGTCGAGCAATTGCGGTTCTTTGAAAAACAATCCTCAACTATTGAAAATCAATGTGAGAACTTTACAGACTGATACATTACCTTGTCGAAATGTTGCCGAAAGGGGAACGTATCTGATGGTGCTACACAGTTCCTCTTCCTCTTGAAAACATTGTTGCTGTCAATGGCTTTGTAGGAAGAGAGATGATGAATTGAAGATACTCTGTGAACGCTTGAAACACCCTGTCTATACACCTGATCAATATCAAGGTTCTAAGTTTAGATTATACTTTATTATTAGAAGGAAGAGTATCTTATCAAGTCCAGATAACAGAAGGGACATACTGTGTAGGTCCCTGGTGAATTCCTGACATTGTTTGGCTTTCTTTTTCTATGTAGTAGGACAATAATACAATATCTAGGTGGTAGGTACCTACTCGTATACTGATTGATGTTTGTCTCTTGGACTCTTCTAACCTTTGACTTAAAGTGTTTATAAGAGACTTGGAGTTTTTAGATGATGACTGTGTAACTGTCATTAATTTATCTAGAGCTAAAATCGATATCGGTCTAGAATGGATACAATTTTATCATTTTGGGTTACCGTATCATCCGACGGTTCTTGTGAATCTGGCCAAAGACCCAAACACACATAGGCTGTAATATTTATTGTACTTTCCCCCAAATTTTTCAAGACTTTCTATTACCTACTCCCTATTTTTGTTAGATTTTTTTTTCACTTAGATGAATGTCCATTTTGGGGACAAGCCTGACCTAGAGGAAGCTTATTATGGGCTACCCAGATCTTCACCTTTAACAACCTGATATATGACATATGACACACCTGTCTAATTAACTAATTATTCACAAAATTCCAAGTAGCAACCCATATAATTACGGGTACTTCTGTAATAGGTACCTACTTGTTTAATTCTGAACAGTCATCAAATATCATCATAATATCCACATATCTCAGACAAGTGAAGCACCAGACACCAGATAAGAATATTGACTTCTTGAGATATTGAGATTATTGAGTGATTCCCTAGAGTTCCTAAAAACCAAATCTAAAAGAGGTGAGTCAAATGAATGTTAAATAATAAGGTAAGCAGGTAGGTACTCAAATATTATATATTCAATTTCTAGTAGAGAAGCAAATAAAATCCAAAAACCAAGAGTTTCTCAATGTTATCCAGATAACAAAGTAGGTATTAATTTTATTTTATTAGGAATCATAATGGGACATCAAATTCAAACGATAAAAAGAACTATATTAAAAAGTTTTAAAATAAAAAGTAAAGGTAAGTAATAACTGTAATAAGTAATATTAAGATCTATGAATGAATAAAATGGATATTTTTTACAGAAATGCTGCAAAATATTTATAAATTTTATAATTTTCCTTTAAAAATTGTTGGGTGAATTTTAAACTTATCTACCTAATTTTATATGAGTATTATTTTTTTTTTCTTCTTGTAGATTTGAATAAAAATGAGTATAGGTATTTGGTCAATTATTGGGATAATTTTTCAAATTTATCGCCAATAAAGTGAACCTTATCCCACAATAACTAGACACAACTAACAAAACATGTCAAGCTTGGTAGTAAATAAAACCACGAAACATAAAGGAATCCTATGACATATTCATAATATTATGTAGCGGACATTTTGAGGTGACAGAGACACCGTTAGGATCAGTAAAAACGTGATGGGATTAACATCACGAACCTTTGCTTCCGAGCAAAATACTAGCAATTATTTATAAATTTTATAATTTTCCTTTAAAAATTGTTGGGTGAATTTTAAACTTATCTACCTAATTTTATATGAGTATTATTTTTTTTTTTCGGCTGGGATTGAACCCACGCCCTCCTGTTTACCAGGCGAGCGCCTTGACCACTACACCACCGAGGCAGGTACTACAAGTAGATGTCCCCACTAAACTCTTTCTTTAGATAGGCATAAGTAGATGTTTATACGTAGACGATGTGTTATGTAGGTGTCCTGGTGTCCAACTTCCCTAATTTGTCACATTCTTGTCATAATGTTACACTTTCTTTCTAATTTTTCGGGGTGCAAAGATTGAACCCGAAACCCTCGGGCTGCTAGCTACTCAGAAAACCAGGGCATTCAGAATTCACATTGCTGACCATTCTAAAGCCAAGGGCTATCACGTGGAAGCTATGTTTGTTCTGAAGACTCAAAACTATGTAAAATGTCACATGTCACCAATTACCGGGGAAAACTGTGCGATCTTTCTATGTAGGTATCTTATCTTTCTATCGGGTCGTAGGGAAATTGTATCGTGAGTTTAACAGGCTTGAGAAAACGGTGATCATGAGGGGAAGTAATTGTACATTGTATTTGGTGCCAGTCTACGCAACATATGGTACAGGTGAAGTAGTAGTATGCATAAGCACGTCCTATTGGAAGTCAGAAGCAACCGAAAATTATCCTTGACGTCACAAACGCTCAAGGTAGGTACAAATCGCGTGTATTCTGGAACTTAGGTATCTTAGGCGCTATGTTCCGGGGAGTAACTGAGTAGTTATCTGCCTAGATAATAGATCTAATACCTGATAGGTACTAGTGGTTCTGTGAAATGTAGACCTCACTCAGATTCTTTTGCATAAGCTGAGACCTTCGGTCAATGGAGCAGTTGCAAATGGGTAAAAATTATAAATAAATGGTCAATTCCTATGTAAAAAGTTGGGAAAACCCAAATCTGAGGTCAAAACTCCGAAAAAATAACTGTGAAAGGTCGAAAATTCAATTTTTATTTTCCGTTCAAATAAAGAGTTCAAATATGTATGACGTCAGACTTTACGCAGTTATTTTTTTCGTCCGTTAGGTAGCGCCACTGTGCAAGCGCGCTAGCGGAGGAGCAGAACTGAACTGCGGAGAAACGTATGCGCTGCGCAGAAACGTATGCGCTCAAACACATTAATGCGTTGCCTGCAAGGGAGCTTTGCTCGGGACATTCGATGTGACGTCATCGCCTACGGGAGCGTATGCCGTGACGTCAAAATTCACGATTTACCGGTATTTTTAAATCGATTTATCTCGGGATCTAGAAGTCGTAGAAGAAAAAGAAAAATTCCGTTGGTCCTCATTTTTCCTACTCTATGACTTTGAAACATCACCCAAGTAAGCGCAACTGATCTATTACCTATAATGTTGTCTTTAGCTGGATATTGCTAGAATTAGCCTGACTGTAATATTGTCTATTTGTACGTATCACTGTATATGCATTGTCAGGCCTCTGTGCATGGAAACACCCTGTTAATAAGCCACGTAGCCAAGTGGTAGCGAATACTCCCATGATGCTTTCAAGAACTTTATTTGGGGGTACAATTTCAAAATTTCGAACCCTTTGAATTTTCATTTTTGTATCCCACCCTTATACCCAAGGGGATGCTTTTTAGCAGATTTTAGTACACTTCCTAGAAAGTTTGGCCTCGTGTGTGCAAAATACGTGTGACATTCCAACTCGCAAAGGATTGTCAGAGACTTGGCAGTATTAGACACAAAAATACGTCAGGGCCTATCGCGTTTCGACTATCAGGAACAGTTTCAACGAAGAAATTTCGCCCCTTCCTGATTAAAATTTTGTCCTTTGAGAATTTTCCATTTCATAAACTCCGCAGAAAAGTTGGTGATCTCCCATTTTTATCACCAGAAGCAGGGATTTCCCTTGAATCTTAAGTTGGATAAAATGATTACTTACCATAGCAGAGGAGCCCCAGAAAAACACTTGAAATTAATCGGATCATTAAACTCATGATGAAAAGCTTCTCGGATGATTCGCATATGTAGGTACCTGATTTTAGATCATTCAATACAATTTTAATTACTTATTTTGAATAAGAAAATATATTATTATCAAAAGGTACCTTAACTCTGAGTATTGATTTAAAATGTTGTCAAACCTTCGACAAAATTTGAAACATTTTACAAATTTATTAAAATAAGAATTAATAATTTTTTATCAAAATGAGTGTATCCGTTGACTAAAGTTTTAACTTCTTGAAACAATTTCGAGATATTGATCAATGAAAAACGAACTAGTAAATTTAAAAGCTAGACTTTAAAAATATTGACAATCACAGATTTTCAAACAGACTTGGACAATTTCAAATATTCAATGACATCATAAGAAATTTATTAAGTAAAATTAATAGATAATATGTAGGTGATTTATTTATTTACATTTTTTATTTTAATTTGTTTTGGCGAATGAAAAGTTACCTTTACAGATTATTTTTAATTTTAACTTTAAGTTTACAATAGACTAATATAATTTATGTGGATGGTAAATTAGAAAAAAAATATCTTACAAGTGTAATAGCCAATGGAAAAGGAGAATTTTGAATTTGGACGAATCATATCAAAATATGGAATTGTAAATACTTTATGTAAATATGTAGGTGTCCTAGTGTCCAACATCCCTAATTTGTCACATTCTTGTCATAATGTTACACTTTCTTTCTAATTTTTCGGGTGCAAAGATTGAACCCGAAACCCTCGGGCTGCTAGCTACTCAGAAAACCAGTCTTGGGCATTCAGAATTCACATTGCTGACCATTCTAAAGCCAAGAGCTATCACGTGGAAGCTATGTTTGTTCTGAAGACTTAAAACTATGTAAAATGTCACATGTCACCAATTACCGGGGAAAACTGTGCGATCTTTCTATGTAGGTATCTTATCTTTCTATCGGATCGTAGGGAAATTGTATCGTGAGTTTAACAGGCTTGAGAAAACGGTGATCATGAGGGGAAGTAGTTTTACACTGTATTTGGTGCCAGTCTACGCAACATATGGTACAGGTGAAGTAGTAGTATGCATAAGCACGTCCCATTGGAAGTCAGAAGCAACCGAAAATTATCCTTGACGTCACAAACGCTCAAGGTAGGTACAAATCGCGTGTATTCTGGAACTTAGGTATCTTATGCGCTATGTTCCGGGGAGTAACTGAGTAGTTATCTGCCTACATAATAGATCTAATACCTGATAGGTACTAGTGGTTCTGTGAAATGTAGACCTCACTCAGATTCTTTTGCCTAAGCTGAGATCTTCGGTCAATGGAGCAGTTGCAAATGGGTAAAAATTATTAATAAATGGTCAATTCCTATGTAAAAAGTTGGGAAAACCCAAATCTGAGGTCAAAACTCCGAAAAAATAACTGTAAAAGGTCGAAAATTCAATTTTTATTTTCCGTCCAAATAAAGAGTTAAATTAATATGTGTGACGTCCTGACGCAGTTATTTTTTTCGTCCGTTAGGTAGCGCCACTATGCAAGCGCGCTAGCGGAGGAGCAGAACTGAACTGCGCAGAAAAGTATGCGCTCAAACACATTAATGCGTTGCCTGCGAGGGAGCTTTGCTCGGGACATTCGATGTGACGTCATCGCCTACGGGAGCGTATGCCGTGACGTCAAAATTCACTATTTACCGGTATTTCATGCATTAATTATTTTATTTAGTATATTTACTGTTATTTCTCATTTTCGTTCATTTTTTTAGGCGGGCCTTCGTGGGCCGCAAAAATGAGCTCGCGGGCCGCATGCGGCCCGCGGGCCGCGGGTTGGACAAGCCT
>NW_007377474.1:69922-83190 GCF_000475195.1 Diaphorina citri | reverse complement strand
ACATGAAATTGGCAACATTGTTCGTCTTAAGTTAAACTTAAGTTTATCTTTAGATTTCATACATACGACGGTCAATGTTGTTAGTAGATAGATACCTTCCCATTCTGTAGATTACCAGCCACAGCGAGTTTGAAAGATCTATTACCTATAATGTTGTCTTTAGCTGGATATTGCTAGAATTAGCCTGACTGTAATATTGTCTATTTGTACGTATCACTGTATAAATTGTCAGGCCTCTGTGCATGGAAACACCCTGGTCATACATACGACGGTCAATGTTGTTAGTAGATAGATACCTTCCCATTCTGTAGATTACCAGCCACAGCGAGTTTGAAAGAAAAAAAACAGGGTTGTCCAACCTTAGGGCACCCGAGGGCCGCAAGAGACCAAGGTAGAGAGTTGGCGGGCCGCAAAAACTTGGACAGCGTGTACAGACATTCCCGTTTGGAGTGAACAAGAGGTCTCCAAATCTGAGAAGAAAGATAATAGGAGATAACATAATTTATCGAGATGTATTCAGTGGAGAATGAAATTTGTGAAGACTATTTTGGTAAGTACACAATTAAAATTCCTTTTCCTTAAAAAACCCTAAATGCCCTAATCCAAAAATAGCGAGCATCCAAACTCTAAGCTAACAGTGTTAAAAGGTGTAAATTAGTCAAGCAATTGCGGTTCTTTGAAAAACAACCCCCTATTGAAACTATCGAAAATTAACTTAAGAACTTTACTGACTGATATATTACCTTGTCGAAATGTTGCCGAAATGGGAACGTATCTGTTGGTGCTACACAGTTCCTCTTCCTCTTGAAAACATTGTTGCTATCAATGGCTTTGTAGGAGACCTTGCAAGTACCGGAGGCGTCCGTCTCGCTTCTCTCCCCACCTTCGAGGAGCACCTAGAACAAATTTTGGAATGGAAATTTTTAGGTGGATTAGACATAGTCGATCGAAATCGACCCACATCGGTTTACAATAAATTCACATCGATGGTCATCGACTGTGTAAATTCACAGAAGCATTATTTTCATCATTATAACTCACTTCTTTCATCCTTACCTGAAACGCGCTGGCAACTCCCTTCTTCAGGTTTAACGAGAACACATCTTCCTCCTCATTCAGATAGATATGTTTGATGATTCCACCAGTCCAGTGTACCAGAAATGGCTCATCAGGGACTTTGTCCAGTTTGGAGTTGTGTTTTTTTTTTTTTTTTTTTTTCAGGGAGTTATCACCTTCGGTGGAAAACGATTCCACCTAAGTAGGTACACACCTTGTTGGGGTAAATCGTTACGATGTCTGGAGAGGTTTTCCCCCGTGACACCAAGCTATAGGTTTTCAAAGGGCTTTTGGATTTCCAACTTACGTAACCTAAAGGTTATTAGTTGGTAAAAATTGACCTTAACAGTTTTCAAAATAAGAATATTTAATGTCTATTCTCCTCTTTTTTCTCCTTCTTAGTAAGGTACCTAGGTATCTAGTTATTATTTTGTAGAAGTTTTCAAGACTCTCACAACTAGTTATTTCGTTATTTATTACTACCTATCCACCTCCTGTGATTTATGATCTGAACTTCATCCACAAAATGAAATATGAACAATTGAGGTCCCGTTTACATTTGTTTTTCTCTTGTTGAAAAAAAGTCCAGAAAATAATGCTTTTGGTTAGGTACCTACTACGTACTAACCTTCTAATAGGCATTTAGCTATTTAGGTACTCTATTTAGCCCTCCTCCTTCTTCCACAGTAGTACCTATAGGTAATGGTCATCAATAGATTTATATAAGACAAAACACGGTTTATTTCTGTACAGTTTAACCCTGGTTAGTCCAAGTAACATTTTATATTTGATTCAGTTCTGTGGTAACTCAAGTCTAACGGAACCTATGCCACCTCGCAACAGCTGACAACCAGTATTCAGTAGGATAAGGAAAGTCGTGTGATGTTCAGCTATATTCAAACATAGTCTACCGGCCGTTGATCCACATAGATTCCCATCAATCGATGGCCGATCAACTGCCGTCGACTATGTGTTGAGTGTTGACACACCTTTGAAGCATTCAGATGTAGAAGTCACGGATGCACCATAGTTTTTCGTAAGACCCTAATGCTTCACATAAGGGTATCAATATGTTCTGTCTTATGAATGCAATCTCAAGGCCATATCAGGATCTAGTGAGTATCTCGGTTATCCGTGTGCCACCTGTTATTCCTGGACACTCTCTAGGTCTCCTCCGTTTGACGCATCGTGGCGTAGGTCTACCGCTACGACTCATCGCCTCCGAAAATGGTCGTACACATCTCGTTGTTTTTCCTGTTCAGGGCGTACGTCTTTCCAGGAACGGTGACGGAGGAGTATTTCGACTTCCTCAATCTGTGCTTGCTGCCTGGGATCCTCTCTACTTTGTGGATATTGTGCCTGTAAGTGAGAAAATCAATTGGGAAACTGGTTTACATTGTGAACTTTACAAACTCTATTATCAACGGAACACTTCGTGTAACAACGCGACGTTCGGTCAGACCTATAGTGCAATAGTCCTAAACTAAATTGGACGCGGCACACAAGGGATCAAGAAGAGACCGCCCTAACATAATAATAGGTCAGACCTAGGATATGAGCATTCAGCATGAAAATTCAAGGCATTTTGACACACGTACTTCATTTATGTCTTTAATACGTCTTTAATCAAATAAATGTAAAACCTGTGAAATTAGATTCGTTTGGATGAGACCTATTGAAGAATTAACGTCAGAAGATCCAACATTGAAATGTTGAGCTGATTAAGCTTGATTTCATGAGTTTGAAATGATTACGTACACTCATGCTTACTTCTAAAAACGGCGTAAAATTTAATTGAGTGTGAGTGATTTCTAAAAAGACAGTTAGTTATTAGTAAAGACCCTAGAATATGATGCGTGATGTGTTGTCCTACAACCACCTAGTCAGTCCTAGCCTAACATGAAACATCAGTAGACATTCCAGAAGATAACTCAAAATGTTTATAACACAAATTATTAAACATTAAACCGGCGCCAGTGGACAAGTAACCGGTGGGAAATTGGAAATATCCCAGTGTTGCTGATTCACAAGAACAAATAAAACAATCGTCAATGAGTTAACGTGTCTTCAACGAAATTTACTCAATTTAATCAATATTATTTGCAACGAAAAACAATAATTTCTTCGATTTATCACTAGAACAATAAATTCACAAAAATTGTATGTTTTACTGTGATTTACACGAAAACAAAATGAACTAACGGAACACTAGAAACACTGAAACAGAGGTCGACAACCTAACAGGCCGGGTACCTACACTCAACTGACTCAGAACTCACCTTCGTCTTTACCTCGGAGCTTGCTCTGTGTCAGTAGAACCCGAAGGAGATACTGGGTGATTCTAAAACTTACCTTAGAGACATAACCTGTTCAGAGCCAAAGTTTTCGCATCATACCTAGTAAGTAGTTCATACAGAGGAACCGTTTGGGTACTCTTCCAAATACTAAGTGTTCGATAACGGTCTATTTTCCTTGATAACCATACTTTAGGTACTCGAGACATGAAGAGGTTTTGATTAGGTAGTAGTGCGTTATCGCAAAAAGGTACTGTTATCATAACCACTGGCTCCCAGTCTATTCAGAAGTTATACTTTGTTCTGAGTAAGTTGTAATTCATTAATTTAGGAATACATATAGGTATGTACGTATGTACCTTCCACTTTATTCTTTCTTTCCATCACTAAACTGTAGATGACTATACCTTTCGAATAAACTGTACCGAGCTAGGAAGTTTATTTGGCCGGGTTTGATAAAATATTTTCATAGTGTAGGTATCTGATTAATGGGACTTTTATCACGAAATAGAAATTTCAGGCGTAATTATTAGTGTAATTATGACTCTTTAGATTTTTCAATAGATTGAGATCTTAAACACCTAAATCGTCGACTTTAAAGTTAGAACATTTTACAGCCGCTATAGCCGGTCCAAGACAGTTAGTTATTAGTAAAGACCCTAGAATATGATGCGTGATGTGTTGTCCTACAACCACCTAGTCAGTCCTAGCCTAACATGAAACATCAGTAGACATTCCAGAAGATAACTCAAAATGTTTATAACACAAATTATTAAACATTAAACCGGCGCCAGTGGACAAGTAACCGGTGGGAAATTGGAAATATCCCAGTGTTGCTGATTCACAAGAACAAATAAAACAACTGTCAATGAGTTAACGTTATTTCAACGAAATTTACTCAATTTATTCAATACTGTACTCGAGGCATGAAGAGGTTTTGATTAGGTAGTAGTGCGTTATCGCAAAAAGGTACTGTTATCATAACCACTGGCTCCCAGTCTATTCAGAAGTTATACTTTGTTCTGAGTAAGTTGTAATTCATTAATTTAGGAATACATAATATATAGGTATGTACCTTCCACTTGATTCTTTCTTTCCATCACTAAACTGTAGATGACTATACCTTTCTAATAAACTGTACCTAGCTAGGAAGTTTATTTGACCGGGTTTGATAAAATATTTTCATAGTGTAGGTATCTGATTGATGGGACTTTTATCACGAAATATGACTCTTTAGATTTTTCAATAGATTGAGATCTTAAACACCTAAATCGTCGACTTTAAAGTTAAACTGTTATCATAACCACTGGCTCCCAGTCTATTCAGAAGTTATACTTTGTTCTGAGTAAGTTGTAATTCATTAATTTAGGAATACATATAGGTATGTACGTATGTACCTTCCACTTTATTCTTTCTTTCCATCACTAAACTGTAGATGACTATACCTTTCGAATAAACTGTACCGAGCTAGGAAGTTTATTTGGCCGGGTTTGATAAAATATTTTCATAGTGTAGGTATCTGATTAATGGGACTTTTATCACGAAATAGAAATTTCAGGCGTAATTATTAGTGTAATTATGACTCTTTAGATTTTTCAATAGATTGAGATCTTAAACACCTAAATCGTCGACTTTAAAGTTAGGGCTTGGGAGAAGAGCCTGTACATGATGAAGTCTCGTTTCTACTGGAGGAGTAATCTGCAGACTCTGGATGACGGAGAAGCTCTGAGAGTGGCACTAGTATAACGTTCGATTAATGGTAACTATTCTTGAGGTCTGGAGAGACTCATTAGTCTAATTACTAGTTGCAGATGCAGACACAGAGGTAAAGTCTCTAATGATTCTATTTTGAATTACGTGGTTGAAGCTGGAATGGCCACATCATAAATGGAAAGAAACTCGTGGGTAACATAGTAGGTACGAGATGTGTGTAAATTAATAGAGGAGCAAGTCCAGGAATAACATAACCTGTTCAGAGCCAAAGTTTTCGCATCATACCTAGTAAGTAGTTCATACAGAGGAACCGTTTGGGTACTCTTCCAAATACTAAAGTGTTCGATAACGGTCTATTTTCCTTGATAACCATACTTTAGGTACTCGAGACATGAAGAGGTTTTGATTAGGTAGTAGTGCGTTATCGCAAAAAGGTACTGTTATCATAACCACTGGCTCCCAGTCTATTCAGAAGTTATACTTTGTTCTGAGTAAGTTGTAATTCATTAATTTAGGAATACATAATATATAGGTATGTACCTTCCACTTGATTCTTTCTTTCCATCACTAAACTGTAGATGACTATACCTTTCTAATAAACTGTACCTAGCTAGGAAGTTTATTTGACCGGGTTTGATAAAATATTTTCATAGTGTAGGTATCTGATTGATGGGACTTTTATCACGAAATATGACTCTTTAGAT
Organism: Diaphorina citri; assembly: GCF_000475195.1. Lineage (NCBI taxonomy): Eukaryota > Metazoa > Arthropoda > Insecta > Hemiptera > Psyllidae > Diaphorina > Diaphorina citri. The sequence goes on along the minus strand of NW_007377474.1, from coordinate 77,423 downwards.
TTTTCAATAGATTGAGATCTTAAACACCTAAATCGTCGACTTTAAAGTTAGAACATTTTACAGCCCCTATAGCCGGTCCAAGACAGTTGCCTGTTAATAAGCCACGTAGCCAAGTGGTAGCGAATACTCCCATGATGCTTTCAAGAACTTTATTTGGGGGTACAATTTCAAAATTTCAAACCCTTTGAGTTTTCATTTTTATATCCCACCCACATACCCAAGGGGGTGCTTTTTAGCAGATTTTAGTACACTTCCTAGAAAGTTTGGCCTCGTGTGTGCAAAATATGTGTGACATTCCAACTCGCAAAGGATTGTCAGAGACTTGGCAGTATTAGACAAACCAGTGCTTCCCACAAAAATACGTCAGGGCCTATCGCGTTTCGACTATCAGGAACAGTTTCAACAAAGAAATTTCGCCCCTTCCTGATTAAAATTTTGTCCTTTGAGAATTTTCCATTTCATAAGCTCCGATCAGAAAAGTTGGTGATCTCCCATTTTTATCACCAGAAGCAGGGATTTCCCTTGAATCTTCTTAAGTTGGATAAAATGATTACTTACCATAGCAGAGGAGCCCCAGAAAAACACTTGCAATCAATCGGATCATTAAACTCATGATTAGCAATAATTTGGCTCCTCTTGGTTTCCTTTAGGATTAGTTGATTTAGTTGGTCCAGTCTTCTGGCAAAGGGTTGAACACTTTTTCCGCGGTGGTATAATTTTTTTGATGTGACAACGTTAGGCTGGCGGGAATCACAAATGAGGTGATCCTACTCTTACAAAATAACTAACTAAACTACCTAATTATTTACAAAAATTTGATATTAGTAGTAAGTAAAATAAACTATGCCTATTTTTATCGATTGTTGCTGATGTTGTAGGTATCAGAGTCCAATTAGTATAGGTATAGGCGGAATACCTACTGCCAAAGATGCTAGAAAATTCCAATATAGCACAAGGAGGTACCTAGCTACCTACTAACCTAATGTGTAAAGCCCGTAATAAAATTTAATGATGACCTTGTAACAAAATTAACTCTCTTCGAAAAGAAACCGAAATTTACTTTGATAACAAGCGTGAAATAAAAAAGAAAATTATGTAAACTGAACGAAATTAACTCTCTTCGAAAAGAAACCGAAATTTACTTTGATAACAAGCGTGAAATAAAAAAGAAAATTATGTAAACTGAACGAAAAAAATGTGAGAAAAAGATAATAAAATAAGTAAATAAGTACAGAGAGCGATTCTTAACAAAAGAAATAAATCGAATTTCTAATTCCCAAAATTATTTACGATACGAAAAAAATTATACCAATTTACTATTTATTTACAAGTTGAACACTCGTTAACAAAATACTATTGATAGGAATATACAAAATACCAGGCATCTGAAAGCCTGGCCGTGACATAAGCACTCACGATAACACTACTGAACTGATTAAAATGAATAGGTACCTACATTACTTAATAGAGATCCCCATTTAAACATGCTAAACCTTAGACCCTTCTTGGATAAGAGATATAAATATTGTGCTTCTGATAATACTGATTTACTATCAAGACTAATAGAAGGTATTGTATGCACCTACAATCCAGGTTCGAATCCAGGAACTCTTGCAGAGTGAAGGGATCCGTTGAACTCGTGGAAGTACATACGTGTGTCTTTTGACTTTGTACATCATCTATCTTTGTTGTTATTCTTTAGTATTTCATAATCTTTACCATCAAATATAGGTCGACCAGGTTTGGATAAGTCCTTCTATGGGAACAGACAGAGTGACAGACAGACAGACGACACCGAAGCGAATACAATAGTCCAGGGTTGTCCAACCAACCTTAGGGCACCCGAGGGCCGCAAGAGACCAAGGTAGAGAGTTGGCGGGCCGCAAAAACTCAACTCACGGGGGGGAGGGGGTGGCCTGGTGTAATGTAATTATAATTTTATTTTATTTTATTATGAAAACTTACCACATGATGACAATTAGAAAAGAAGAAAACAATAATATTGTACCTTCGTAGGAATAAGTTAATATACACTTATTCTTTTTTCCTAGAAGATTTTTTTTTCAAACAACAAAGTCCACATAGTGGACATAAGAATAAATAATGTAGGTACCCATATTTCAAGATAGATAATATCTATATTTACCTAGTAGGTACCAGACCAGTCAACCCAACTACTATTTACAAGGTACTTAGTAGTTAGGTCTAAATTTCAATTCGCTCAATAACTTATACAAAAGACAAATATTTATAAAATAATAATAAATAAATAAAAATCATGTCAGTACAACGAAACAAAAAATAATTTCACAAAATATATAATATCACAAAAAATCACTTAGGTACCTATTCATCAATTTAATACCTACCTAACATTTTAAGATTTTAAATAAAATAATACCAGACCTGGATACTTAAAAAACCAAGAAAATAAATATTATACAAACAGGAAATAGGTAAGTATTAACTTATCTTACGAAAATTGTACAAACTTATCAAGAAAGAAAAAAGTAGAAATAAGGGAAAAAGCTCCACTGAGAGTGATATTTTTTACATTACCAAGTACCTATGTAATTACCAACTTGGACATGTTACCAACAATAAAATATTTACCAACACATCAAATATGTACATGAATACCTTCGTTAAAGCATTACACAAATACCAACACATGATACCAAATTTTATACGTGAAATATGAAATCTAAACTGATGTCATTTTACATGAAATTTCTTTCCGTTCAGAATGATTTACTTACACGTGACAAAAATGTCACCGGGAAAGCGTGTTTAGACGCGATCAACGGGAGATGTTTTCGCATGCGGTGTCGGAAACAGCAGTTGCGGAATTAGGCCGTGGATGTATCGGGAAATTCCCAGACCGTGGACGCGTTTTGCATGAAGCTTGAGCGTATCCACGCGAGAGTAAACAGACTCGCAATACGGGCACTTATGATTCCGGGAGAAATGCGTCTGCAAGTGATGCCATCGACTGCGCACACTCTTGAGACAAATGACGCATTTGTACATACCAGGACTAGCAGGATCAGGATAGAAGATACTATCCGTGTTGTTACGAGTGATGAACGGCTGAATTGGACTGGTAGGAGGGTATCTAGACTTAAAACCTGGAAGTACAAATGCAGAGTTAATGTCGGTCCTATTTATTACCGACTTTTGGAATATCGTGCTACCAACATGTGCATGTGACAGTTACCAACAACAACATACCGAACATAATATAAGGAAAAGTTACCAAGACCATTCAAAAGTTTACCTTTGTACCATTTGACAGAAATCACAGAAATGTATCGAATTCGAATAATTATTATAATAATGAAGTTGAAGTCCTTAGGTCTTGACTGTTGTTGAATATTACGGAGGAGTTAAACAGATAGGTAGTAAAACTAAAGGAGTAGGTGTCTACAGTCGTTAGTCATTTTAGTTGTGAATTTGATTTTGTGTTACAGTGGAAAACAAATAATACAGGGATCCTATAACCCATTGCGCTGGATTACTATTCTGTTAAAAACCATGTCACCAATCATCTGAAATTCGGTATCTATAGCCGTCACCAAACCGTTGACATACCGTCAGGATGGCACTCGGATAGACAAGTTTGATGCGGCTCAATCCCGTTCTCAATGGATAAGGGTGGAGGTTTCTGAGGGGAAGTGTTCGTGCTTCGAAGATCTTCGGGTTCCTGAAATGGCCAAAACAGAAATTTTGCTGTTGAAGAGAAATCGTTGAATTGGTTCAAATTAAGGGTATCAGAAGTAGTTAATTTATTGCTTGTTACAACTCTCTTAGTCGGTATTGTATATCAAGTGTTCGTGCTTCGAAGATCTTCGGGTTCCTGAAATGGCCAAAACAGAAATTTTGCTGTTGAAGAGAAATCGTTGAATTGGTTCAATATAAGGGTATCAGAAGTAGTTAATTTATTACTTGTTACAACTCTCTTAGTCGGTATTGTATGTATATATAGTATGCTCAGAATATTTACCTATAGGTACCATGGTACCAACGTATAAGTACCTATATTATAGGTGGAAATTACCTATAATTAGAATCGAATAACTCTCGTAAACACCTGCATTTCTCAATCGATGCCTCTGTAAAGGACTATTATTTTCGTAAAGGACTATTATTTTCTCAAACTATGTATATCTCAACTTTTAGGTTCTTCCAAAGGATTGGAGATCGTGGTATTCCAACCGAATTCTTATGACGTTATGACTAATTAATAATGCTGTTCAGTCCCGGGATACCTGATAATTTCATACAGGGGAGTAGGTTGCACCTACGAACATGATTATGCATGTAGGTACGAGTAAGAATTTTCACCCTAAAACTTACAGTTAGTAAAATATTGATAGAAACTAACCTGTTGGTACTGTCGTCATGTGCAATGTGTGTATGCTCATACAATAATTTTATTTATCTCACATTAAGAACAAATCACACACTCACGCAACGTAAACCGTACGCGGTTAAAAATGGAAAGTTTGACGATTTCGAACGACGAGACGGAAAAATAAAGATGTTAATGATGAAGAACAAAGATCTACGCAATGCAATAGACGAGTACCAACAACAGGTAATAGTTCCTATCAGACGGTTTAGGCGAAAACCAGCAGGTGCCCCCCAATCGCCCACCAGGGGCGTGTGAAGGGTACTATATTAGGATAATGAAAAAATATTGGGATCTGTAATTTAAATTACCACTGGGCTAATCGTTGACCCAGCACATAAATGGGAAGTATTGTGTCTCTTCTAGCCCATCTGATGAGAGGCATACTACGGGATGGACATGCTACGACATAGACCAATGTATCAGTTGTTTCATTGCTACGGCGCGGCGCTGAAAAACTCCAATAAGTAATTTCCTCTCGTATAGTGAACCTTATCCCACAATAACTAGACACAACTAACAAAACATGTCAAGCTAGGTAGTAAATAAAACCACGAAACATAAAGGAATCCAATGACATATTCATAATATTATGTAGCGGACATTTTGAGGTGACAGAGACACCGTTAGGACCAGTAAAAACGTGATGGGATTAACATCACGAACCTTTGCTTCCGAGCAAAATACTAGCAATGTGGATCTTCTATGGAATTTGGGGATCAGCGGGTTGCACCGACAAAATTCCTGTAGGATTTCAAACCTCTGGTACCAAAGTGATGACAGGTAGATAAGTATGTAACCATGTATTCTGATGTTACCTATATTAAATTTGATGATAGATAGCCTCGTGGTTATAGGGACCATGACTGTCAGGTTTACATAAACAAAAAGCACGTGTATGAACTAAAGTAGCTAAGTAGTATCCAGGCTCGGATTTGAAGTCGATACACGACCGACATTAGAACGCATTAGATGCGACACTATAAATAATAGATACCTAATAGTATACCTATGCATTGTATGCATATCAACTTGGTAAGGGTACATACCTAATAGGTAACGTAATGCTGTCTTTCTATTTCAACAAGTAGGTAACAGAAACTAGACGGTAATCTCAGAGTACAAAGTTCCATCACTCTAATTTACAAAATGTAAACAGCATGGTGTCCTGTATCTCCACATCTTTTGCTAGTGCTCATGTTGTGTGACGGATGCTAGATGCCACCTATCCTGTTAGCATTCTCCTCCCGACGGGTTGCCCGTGCTTTGCCAAGGAAAATTTGACCATAATTTGAGATCGTTTTAGCTGTTGACTGTCGTCAACTCTGTGTGGATACAGTCTATCATATGGTGCTTTAATCAAATCCCATCCTCAGGACTCAAACTACTACTTCAGTAGGATGGCTTGCGTTCCATGCAAGTTGATGTTCTGTTGAAAAGATTCAACTGACTAGAAAGAATGACTGATTTCATTCTTTATTTCGGGTCTATTATTTCGGCCACGTCTTGAACTCGGACAAACAGTCATGGTTGTGCTTGAACACAGCCTGTAATCCACGTACAAACCTATCCTAAATCTGAAATAGATAAAGCATGTAAAGAACTAAGTTAATCTTTATTGTTGAATAACGAAAACACAACTGGTTGAAACGGTACCAACGTATAAGTACCTATATTATAGGTGGAAATTACCTATAATTAGAATCGAATAACTCTCGTAAACACCTGCATTTCTCAATTGATGCCTCTGTAACTTTGTAAAGGAGTATCATTTTCTCAAACTATGTACCTATATCTCAACTTTTAGGTTCTTCCAAAGGATTGGAGATCGTGGTATTCCAACCAAATTCTTATGACGTTATGACTAATTAATAATGCTGTTCAGTCCCGGGATACCTAATAATTTCATACAGGGGAGTAGGTTGTTATGCATGTAGGTACGAGTAAGAATTTTCACCCTAAAACTTACAGTTAGTAAAATATTGATAGAAACTAACCTGTTGGTACTGTCGTCATGTGCAATGTGTGTATGCTCATACAATAATTTTATTTATCTAACATTAAGAACAAATCACACACTCACGCAACGTAAACCGTACGCGGTTAAAAATGGAAAGTTTGACGATTTCGAACGACAAGACGGAAAAATAAAGATATTAATGATGAAGAACAAAGATCTACGCAATGCAATAGACGAGTACCAACAACAGGTAATAGTTCCTATCAGACGGTTTAGGCGAAAGCCAGCAGGTGCCCCCCAATCGCCCACCAGGGGCGTGTGAAGGGTACTATTAGGATAATGAAAAAATATTGGGATCTGTAATTTAAATTACCACTGGGCTAATCGTAGACCCAGCACATAAATGGGGAGTATTGTGTCTCTTCTAGCCCATCTGATGAGAGGCATACTACGGGATGGACATGCTACGACATAGACCAATGTATCAGCTGTTTCATTGCTACGGCGCGGCGCTGAAAAACTCCAATAAGTAATTTCCTCTCGTATAGTGAACCTTATCCCACAATAACTAGACACAACTAACAAAACATGTCAAGCTAGGTAGTAAATAAAACCACGAAACATAAAGGAATCCAATGACATATTCATAATATTATGTAGCGGACATTTTGAGGTGACAGAGACACCGTTAGGACCAGTAAAAACGTGATGGGATTAACATCACGAACCTTTGCTTCCGAGCAAAATACTAGCAATGTGGATCTTCTATGGAATTTGGGGATCAGCGGGTTGCACCGACAAAATTCCTGTAGGATTTCAAACCTCTGGTACCAAAGTGATGACAGGTAGATAAGTATGTAACCATGTATTCTGATGTTACCTATATTAAATTTGATGATAGATAGCCTCGTGGTTATAGGGACCATGACTGTCAGGTTTATATAAACAAAAAGCACGTGTATGAACTAAAGTAGCTAAGTAGTATCCAGGCTCGGATTTGAAGTCGATAGACCTGATAGATTGATAGAACTAAATACACTAACGGGTTGCCCGTGCTTTGCCAAGGAAAATTTGACCATAATTTGAGATCGTTTTAGCTGTTGACTGTCGTCAACTCTGTGTGGATACAG
>NW_007377474.1:61004-69667 GCF_000475195.1 Diaphorina citri | reverse complement strand
TACTACTTCAGTAGGATGGCTTGCGTTCCATGCAAGTTGATGTTCTGTTGAAAAGATTCAACTGACTAGAAAGAATGACTAATTTCATTCTTTATTTCGGGTCTATTATTTCGGCCACGTCTTGAACTCAGACAAACAGTCATGGTTGTGGTTGAACACAGCCTGTAATCCACGTACAAACCTATCCTAAATCTGAAATAGATAAAGCATGTAAAGAACTAAGTTAATCTTTATTGTTGAATAATGAAAACACAACCGGTTGAAACTTTTTTTGAGACATTTTTATTTTATTTGATAATAACTCAGAAACAATAGCAGTGTTATCTTACCACTCGAGTATCACAGAAACCTAAAGTTTATTCAAAATAGTTTTACACAACTAATAAAAGACTAAACACAAGAGTAGAAACACGTGACAACGATATTCTAGTGATCTAACATAAGGTCCGAAATAATGAATCTTATCTAGGTAATTCTGCTTTTAACTCTTTTATTTTAACTGTTTTTTAACAATTTTTCTGTTCAACTTTGAGAATAGGTACACCTTTCTTGGGCGACAGAAAATTTTGAAGAATTAAAGTACCTATTCTTTAAAGAGCTTTCATTGATTCGGACCTTTGAGTTCAAATCTTGAACTGAGGCGATATGGGGTGCTCATATTGAAATTCCTATTATATGAGGCAGGGAGAAAAACCATAAAATCTGTTGATATAAAAATGATTTTTTTTTTAATTCAATTATTTGGAAATAAAGTAAAAATAACCTTCTGATTACCTTAGATTCTTCGGAACCAATTTATTATTGAACAACTCTTTGTAAATACCTACCCACTCTGCCTCAGTAATTCCAGAAATATGAGCACCCCTAAATTAGAAACAATAAGAACCTCCTAAAAGAGTACATATTACAATGTTTAATTAGGTTAAAAATAATAATTATTAAAATATTTTTTTTTTTGAATTTTAATGTAATATGTAGCAAAACTAGTAAGTAGCAAAAAACAAAGGCTAAAAGAACCGTAATGAAATGAGAAATAAATAATGCAAAAAACCCTTTTAACACTAAAAATCTTCTATCAAAGCTCTATGAAATAATAATTAAAAAGCTCTTTTATATGAACCTAAAATAATCAATAATGGACTTTGCTGATAAAAACTACGATAAAAGATTTTTAGAGGATAATCTACCTTCCAAGACTTATTTCACATTAGACCTTTATCAACTAGGAAATAACCTTTCAGGTCACTGACATAGTTGAAGCAAAACATACGTATGTTACCTACGTGACTACCTATCTAAAAAGCTACTGTACAATCAATTTTTATCAAATTTGACAACAACAATTCCAAATCTGATCTTATGAAAAATTTTAAAATACAATGCACTTGCAAAACCTGAGAAAACAATGTTACTGTTTTTGGCTTTTAAAACCACAACAAAACTCCCCTGAAAACCCCATTAGGTAGATACTATGTACCTATCAGTGATAAAGAGAAATTACACATTTACCTACATGACTGTCACAGAAGTGTGTCATTTGGTGGGATTTTGAAAATTGATAGATTAGTACCTATACCTAATCTGTGTTTGATAAAAAAAAGAGAGTAAAATTCAATGAATACTTTAGATTAAATTTTCAATTTTAAACAATCGGTTCTCATTCTTAAGTGTTGAAAGCTGCAAACTTTGAACTAATTAGCAACATACCAAACTAATCTAAAAAAAAAAAAAGGAAATAAAATATGTTTTCAAAATTGGGAAATTATTGTTTGAAACTGAAATACCTACTATGACATAAAGGTAAGTATTGGATATCATAGGAAATTGCGATTTGTACTGCACAGGAAAATGATAGGACCTCTATGATAATTTGGAACAGGTTGCAAATGTTATGGTAAGCAAATGAAATTTTGTTTAACACATAAAACAATACCTAAAAAATCTGGTGTGAACATCACACGACTTTCCTCATCCTATGGGATGATGCTTATTTTGGGTGTTCTTGTTCTTATAGCTAAACTTTTACAATATCTCTAACCGTTTAGTCGGTATAGCTGAAAACCGCCAAAAAATGGTCAAAAACCGCCAAGAAGCGGTCAAAATACCGCCAACCGCAGCACCTATTTTAACCAAACGTTTTAAGTTGCATTACCGTTTAGTCGGTATAGCTGAAAACCGCCAAAAAATGGTCAAAAACCGCCAAAAAGCGGTCAAAATACCGCCAACCGCAGCACCTATTTTAACCAAACGTTTTAAGTTGCATCCTTGTCACATTTGCGAACTACATACCAAATTTCAAGTCTCTAGCTCATACCGTTCCCCATATATTGTTAAATTACACCGAAAACCGTCAAAGAGCGGTAAAATGCCACCAACCGTTGCACCGATCTTAACCAAAAGTTTCGTGTCACATCCTTGTCACATTTGACATCTACATACCAAAGTTCAAGTCTCTTCTAGCTTTACCGTTCTCGAGATATTTTGTTTACAGACAGACACACACACGGACCAATGGCTGAAGATCTAGGGACCTCAAAACGTGTGTTGGCACTAAAAACTGACCATCCAAATTTTGACTTGATTACATTACTTTCCTTCCTATAGGACAAGGAAAGTAAAAATAAAAATCAAAGAAAATTTATGGATCAAAATAATTTTGAAAATCACTTCCGCTAAGCTATCATAATTGTATTATGTTTTATGAATATAGGTAAATACTTATAAAAATAGATTCCAATTTTAAATAAATTTTAAAAAAAAAGGTAGGGTGAGTTACGAGTTACCTATTCTTACATGACCTACATTTTGCAAATGACGCATCCACAGAATTTGATTCCAGTGTTGATTCTTCGTTGTGTTTTTAGAAAATCAATACGAGTGAATGGAAGTGAAGTAATAATTTTTGATATTGAATTACGAGAAAGCTTTGAGAAACCTAATTATTAAAAATGGTACCTAATAATAAAAAAAAGTAAACAAAATGAAAAACAGCCAAAAATGAAAACAAAAAAAAAAAAAAAAAAAAAAAAAAAGGAAAGAAGTGTAGAGAAAAAAATCTTAGGAAACAAAGAAAACAGAGGCCGTAGGCAAATAAGAAGATGGCCAAAAACAATGCAGCTCATGTGATTATTTAGAAGAAAGAGAGAAGAGAGAGAGAATTGAGAAAGAGAAGAAAGAGGAAAAAAATCTGAGAAAGGGAAATTTTCGTCAATTTACAGAGGAGAGAGGGAATTTAGTAGTTTGCCCCCTCCTAAAGCTTTCAACTTTGTCCCTCGTTCCCTTTTAAAAAAAGGAACAAAAAAAAAAAAAAAAAAAAAAAAAAAAAAAAAAACAAAAAAAAAAAAAAAAAAAAAAAAAAAAAAAAAAAAAAAAAATATAGGTAAGGAAATACCTGCTTTGATTCCCGGAACAATCTGTTTGACAAACGGATTCGGAAAAACGTAATTTATAATTACTTTACCTGAAATTCGACATTAAATGTCCATTAGAAAAACTTGCTAACACATGTGAGTTTACGGTACTACAGCTAATGAATCAAAAGAAACAGCCAATATAAATGATCCACTTGAAACTCGATAAATTGAACAAAGACATTTCTACCTATTAAAATGATTCTAAGGTGTATCAAGATTTAATTTTACTCAGTACGGGAAAAATTCAAAGAACATGAACAATTTAAAGAACATAAAAACTCTCTTGAATATCCATTGAAGTACAAGTTAAAAATAAGAAACGTTGTTCTCAACTTTAGACCTTGTCAATTGTTAAAGATATCGAGATTCAACTGGCTACTGCAAGTTAAAATTACAAATACAATTACAATTAGATCATTATAACTATAAAGCCAATTATTATAAATTGATTTGAAAAGTTCGTAAATAAAAACACTTTCAATGAAATTATTCATCAAGACATTCTTGCCAACATGGACACCAATTGCAGTATGGTTTGCTTTGCTATAACGCTCCGATGGAACATTTAGTGCAATCTTTATGAAATTTAACAAAAAGCCCAATAATATCAATATACGAAGAATTTTTATTGTGATTAAAATTTGAGTCTCGTGGGTGCTATGTGGACCCCGCAGAAGTGCTTTTTGAGTGAGGTCAAGAGTTTACTGCACTACTTGTCAAATTTCACTTGGGGGCAACACAGATATCGTTTGTTGGATTGATTCAACTTATGCTTGAACTGAATTACTCAATAGTTCCATGATGGCAAAATGTAATATTTTGTACTTGGGTTCTCAGACAGGACTGAGTAAGGCCCCTTCATTGTACACGACCGACATTAGAACGCATTAGATGCGACACTATAAATAATAGATACCTAATAGTATACCTATGCATTGTATGCATATCAACTGGGTAAGGGTACATACCTAATAGGTAACGTAATGCTGTCTTTCTATTTCAACAAGTAGGTAACAGAAACTAGACTAATCTCAGAGTACAAAGTTCCATTACTCTAATTTACAAAATGTAAACAGCATGGTGTCCTGTATCTCCACATCTTCTGCTAGTGCTCATGTTGTGTGACGGATGCTAGATGCCACCTATCCTTTTAGCATTCTCCTCCCGGTCCATACACAACTTATGAGATTTGCACTTATCATGATGGTTGACTATCTCAAGACGGAAGTTACAATTTCCTTCCACGAATGAGGTGCGGATCTCTGGCAAGGAACTGCTCCACTTCCGACAATATTTACAGAACATGGCGTTGGTATTGGCGTCATATTGAAGCCAGAAGTATGAGTCTAGCCAACCGGGTCTAAACCTACCTCCCTTCCTAGTGGTAGCTGGCGGTGGCTTGGTGTTTGTTGGTTGGATGACCGAAATTTCCTGTTTGGCCACCACAGAGGTACTTGGTGATGGACTTGACGGTTTAGAAGGAACAAAGTGGCTAGAGGTAGGAATCAGGTTGGGAATAGGTTTTGACGAGTTATCTACCTTTTGAGGCTGCTGACTATGGGAGGCTAGATAGCGACGGATAGCGGCCTGAGGATTCATGGTATGCATCCAGTTGGATTGAGAGCAGGGAGGAGCAGCAACGGTTTCGACATTTTGAAAATCTTCGCTCTTCCTTGACACACTCGTCTGTCAACAGAGAAAAACCAAGAAATAGTTTAGCTCAAAGCAATAGAGGGAGTGAAAGAAGGATTTGTATATAAATAACCTAAGTAAAATAGAAGGATTTGTTACTAGACATTAGGGCTACTATAATGGAAACTAGAATAAAACGTGTTTACTAATCAATAATTTACTGAAGCTACTTGAACTATAATTAATATCTTCTATTTAGGTGGAGAAAAATCAAGATTTATAAATTTTAGGAAGATAGCATTGTGTTTAAAATCTCGTCAATATCAAATTCAAGGGAAAAAATTGTCGGTAAATCAAAATAAAAATATTACAATAAAACAAAAGTAGGTACCTAACAATAATAATAATTATAGACACGAAACAAAACTAGATAAAAATATTTATAAATGATATATATAAAAAAAGGAATGGTGAAACCGTTGCAAAAGAAAAAGGAAATTAGAAAGTGGGATAAAGAACGTTATCGAATAAAAATAAATGGTTCAATGAAAAAGAAAATAGAAAGTAAAAAATAAATTAAAAATAGGTAAATGATACCTTTAAATAAAACTCCGCACAAAACACACATTTATATCATGCAGAAAATAACAGCCTATTTAATATCTGTAAACTCAGTACACACGCTGCGACATAGGTATCTCCTAACAAGGTCTTCTAAGCTGGTTTATCGATGTGGCTTAAGATGTAGGTACGTTCCTAAGATTTTCAATTTCCCATTAATAGATAATAAAATTCTTTATCCTAATTTTCCAATGGAATATTTCTAAGGGTAGTTTCCCTTAGGTTACGAGGAAGCCGATATAAAACAAGGAGTTTGAATATGTAGGGTGGAGCTGGAATCCCTTCAAAATGTTAATCTTCGGAAGATGTTGTGTTTGGAATATTCCTAATACTGTCACCCAAATCAGCATTCAGCATTGACTTTGTACTCACCAGATTCTGCGGATCCGTTTGCTCTTCATACATATCCTCTTCCGTATTCTCCTGTTTGACTGGGGTGAATCTGTCTTCAGGGAAGCTGGGTGAAGAGGACACGTGAGGGGAGGACAAGTTGTAAGGTTGCTGTGACGTAGACGGACTGGAGGCCACACTATGTTTGTATGACTGCTGAAATAGTTGAGAAAACGAGAGTAATTTATAACCTTGTCTACATCGTCAATGTGTTTGATAACCCCTGAGAATACTTGGAGACTACGCCCGAAACAGTCTTCCAACACCAGGTCGACGAACACTTGAACGAGAGTTTGTAGACCTGGAGAGATTATCGAGCTCCCTGGATACATTTGAAGGAAATGACAAATTACGTACGTATGAAATGGGTGTCAAGTATTTTTTAAAATTTCAATGTTGAAAGTGCCTTCGGTACAGTTGGAGGTTCAAACTACGTACATATAACTATACACAGTACACACGTACAGTAAAGTTGTAACTCCTTCTAAGAAAATAATGCCCTGAATAGAAACACGGGTCCCTTAAGTAACAATGTCGATAACTATACGTAGTAACCACCAATGCTATTATTGAAAACGAGAGAGAAAAACTTGTTTTCCATTTAACGTTTTTCTTTTGATTCAAATGCATTTAGAAAAAGCACAACTTTCAATTCCAACTTTACCTCAAAGTTCCTTTTCTTCGAAATAAACACAAATATTTTCCATTTAAACTTCATAGTGTTAATAAGAAAGTTCTAGTTCTGGTAATTGGTAACAATTTATTGAACTGTGTGGTAAGATAAAACATGTTTGACCTTTAGTTGGTTTGTGGTGCTCTTGGTGAACTTTGCAAAGCTTGCACTATTTCGCCACGTGCTTTTCGAGTTAAAGGTGGAGGTTGAATTAGGTAAAAGGAACACACACAAAAAGCCCAAACTGAGGCTTAGGTGTAGGGGCTGGTCAGCCCCAAAGGACGGGTTGAGCTTCTACGAATCTAGGTAAAAGGAAAAAAAAATCGAAAAAAGAAATAGAAGACTTTGTAGGGTGTTTCCCATAGAGTGACACCCGTTGCGATGAGGTACTGTATACTTACTTGTACTGCAGGTACTTCGGATAAGCTGCTACTCATGCTTGAAGACGTATGAAGCTTGGGAGAGTTGACATAGTTCTCTCTATCACAATATTGGGCGCCAGTTTCCATCTTCCGCTTTCTGGTGTTGACGTCGTCTTTGGTAACACTTGGAGAGGATGCTCTCTCCCTGAGGATTTCACCGGCTCCATTCGGAGAATTCTCTTCACACAAACCTCTCACCATAAGGACTTTGGCAGTCTCGAGGACCTGCTTGAGACTATCTTGTTTGATATTCACCTCTCCGCGGTACATGAAGTGAAGAATCACTTCCAATTCTTTATGGTGGATATCCCGAAGGAATATGATCGGGTGAGGATGGGTGTTCTCAAGGAACAACTTCTCAAAGTAAGGACTGCAAGCTGAGAGAATCATTTGGTGGGCTTTGTACGTTTTGATGTCGCTATTCTCCCAGTTGCAAGCCAAGGTAACGTCCACCAGTGATTCATCTTGTAGGAATTTGCTGAGGACATCGGTGAGGTTGGACGTATGGTTTTTCCATTTCAGACAAAACTCGTCGTCCATGGCTGTTGGTGTGTGAGGGGTTTGTGAAGTGATTCTTCTCTCCAATCTGGAACCAAGGTGAACTCTTGTTAATTTAAAATAAAATATGAAACAATCAGTCTGGTCTTCATTTTGACGTCCCCCAGGAAATGTCAAGTATGTTACTACGGATCAATATTTTTCGCACTTATTTTGAGGGTTTTTTTTAATCAAACTTCCACTTCCTGTAGTTTCAGTTACCCATGTTTTGAAAGAGCTTAATGAACCATTACAGAAAAGAGGGACAAAATGTTCTTTATTACAGAAACAATTGGAAAGAGTGAGCTCGCGTGTACCTAACTACTCGTTCGTATCCATTATATTGGAAATATTTTTTAATCTTCAAAACTCCTGACGCTAAACAGCTTGCCTAATAGTAGGTACCTATACTTGTGAATAACATTAACATTACGGTCATGTCATCTGATGGTGAATCAGAATAGGATATTTCGCACAATGTTCCTAATATCCTCTGTTCCAAGTGTAGCGAACAATGTACGAGAAGCCATTGTGATGTAAATGATGTACATTTCGAAGAGAGCCTATCCCAATCCCATCCCCATTCTACAGGCATGAACTTGAACTGTCAAGAGTGTTCTGCGTTCCCCCTTCAGTACACATTGTACTAAAGAAGCGCCTAGTACATTATTTGTTCCATCCCAGCCAATGTGTACCATTTTCTATATTATAATTATTATTATTATTATCATCATCATCATCATCATCTTTTTTTTTTCTTCTTTCTTTCTTCTTCTCCCTTTTTTTTATCTCAATTTAAGAGTGAATTTACAATTTTATTGAAATTTATCTCACACTTACCTACGAGTATGTACCTACAAACTTACTCCTCACTGAAAATTTTTATTTTCATAAGCACAAGTTTTTTGAACTCATAACAAATAACCTATCCTGAATCAGTTGAAAAAAAAAAAAAAAAAAAAAAAAAAAACGGAA
>NW_007377474.1:50933-60738 GCF_000475195.1 Diaphorina citri | reverse complement strand
AAAAAAAAAAACCAACCCTAAAAAAATAAAAAAAAAAAAAAAAAAAAAAAAAAACACGGAATCCAGGTAGGTAGGTAACTTACCATTTTTTAATTTTTACTTTTTAGGTAATTTAAAATTCAATGAGATAAATACCTCCTATCATTTGACTATTGATCAGTATAGTATCGTTGAGAAATTATCAGAAACAGATGCCAAAGATTTTGCAAACAATAAATTCGATACCTACATACATACAT
The DNA here is from genome assembly GCF_000475195.1 of Diaphorina citri. NCBI lineage: Eukaryota > Metazoa > Arthropoda > Insecta > Hemiptera > Psyllidae > Diaphorina > Diaphorina citri. Next base: position 60,499 of record NW_007377474.1, on the reverse strand, counting down.
ACATACATACATACATACATACATACATACATACACTAAATAGGTACTTACTTCGACCTACAACGCGATGCTCAAGGGCTGAACTTTTCCCTTTATCCCAATCTAATAATGGGTTCAAAATCGGAGAGGTAAGGGTACACTTTGCAATTCAGCAAAATCTTACAGGAAATGAAAACGAAAGTGAGTACATTCAGTACATTTGGGCAAAGAAATTCAATAACTCCACACTCCAGAGCTTCATTATTCAGAAGACCTTGAGATGAATACACGTGGAAAATACATGACCCAGTCGATACGTTTCATGTTCAAGAGATAGCGCCACACGAATCATCCAAACTTGAACCCTTATCTCCAAACTATTTCAAGATGAAAATTAATTTCCTGATCATACCTATCTATGGTAGAAATAATTTGCATATCAAACATTGTCGGGAAAAATAACCGGAATACGAAAAAAATTACAACCGTGAAAAATTTGTGAATACATTTTTGTATCAAAGAAAATTTATGGATCAAAATAATTTTGAAAATCACTTCCGCTAAGCTATCATAATTGTATTATGTTTTATGAATATAGGAAAAAAAAAAAAAAAAAAAAACACACGGAATCCAGGTAGGTAACTTACCATCTTTTAATTTTTACTTTTTAGGTAATATGAAATTCAATGAGATAAATACCTCCTATCATTTGACTATTGATCAGTAGTATCGTAGAGAAATTATCAGAAACAGATGCCAAAGATTTTGCAAACAATAAATTCGATACCTACTTACATACACTAAATAGGTACTTACATACACTAAATAGGTACTTACATACACTAAATAGGTACTTACTTCGACCTACAACGTGATGCTCAAGAAGAAAGAGAGGGGACCTACGAAGAAGAAAAGGGGGGGGGGGAATGATGAGAACTGAACTGAACAAATGAGAAGAAGAAGAGGAAGTGGAAAGTTAAATAGGAGGAGGAGGAGAAAAAGAAGAAACAAGAAGAAGAAGAAGAAGAAGAAGAAGAAGAAGAAGAAGAAGAAGAAGACAAGGAGTAACAAGCACAAGAAAAGATACAATACCTACTTGTAAAAATAAAGAAATAGCGCTGCTTTCTTTTTCTTCTTCTTCTTCCTTTTCTCCTCTTCCTCCTCCTTCTTTTTCAATAAAATAAAAATATAATTGACACGGGTTTTTTTACGTCCCTTCCAAGAAAAGATACAATACCTACTTGTAAAAATAAAGAAATAGCGCTGCTTTCTTTTTCTTCTTCTTCTTCCTTTTCTCCTCTTCCTCCTTCTTCTTCTTTTTCAATAAAATAAAAATATAATTGACACGGGTTTTTTTTACGTCCCTTCTTCTTCCTCTTTTCCCACTTCTTTCATCTCCCATTTCTTCATTTCCAATTTTGTCACACTCAATTTCTTTTGTCAAAAGGTAACCTCGTTTTCCTCGCAAAGGAAACCTGGCGTTTTTCCACAGTTTGTGTTCTGTACATTTTCACACTATCCTTTGAACGAACGAAAAGAATTCTCAATTTTAACTCGACGTCGATTTTGAAATTTAATTTGACCGTATTTAACAGATCTATGTTCTCTTTAATTCTTGAATGGTTGGTCAGATTTAGATGGAAACTTGGCAAACGCGCACACATAATTGAGTCGTGATCCAAAAGAAGGGCGTAACTTCATTTACGCCCTTTTCGGGAAGTCTGCATTTTTTGATAGCAAACTTCGATCTGAACACGACTGTGAAAGAAACTACAGTTTGTGTTCTGTACATTTTCACACTATCCTTTGAACGAACGAAAAGAATTCTCAATTTTAACTCGACGTCGATTTTGAAATTTATTTTGACCGTATTTAACAGAACCATGTTCTCTTTAATTCTTGAATGGTTGGTCCGATTTAGATGGAAATTTGGCAAACACGCACACATAATTGAGTCGTGATCCAAAAGAAGGGCGTAAATTCATTTACGCCCTTTTCGGGGAGTCTGCATTTTTCGATAGCAAACTTCGATCTGAACAAGACTGTGAAAGAAACATCTTCCTATCTCTTTTCTACGACAAGTTTTGCCCGATTTTGTGAACCCTGTAACATTGTGTTCATTTGAAAATGAAAACTTAAAACGCGATTATCTCAAAACTATGTTTTTGCAGTTATACCCTTCTTCTAGATCACGCCTCAATTATGAAGAATATTCTCTTCTTTTGGACTGAATTGGGCTTTTGAGACTCCCTTTTCTGATTGATTAGGTATATCTATTCAGATAAGTGAAGTTAATGTATCACACATTATATTTTGTACCATCAGAACACTGAAATTATGGTCTTTTGGACTGAATTGGGCTTTTGAGACTCCCTTTTCTGATTGATTAGGTATATCTATTCAGATAAGTGAAGTTAATGTATCACACAAATTTAAATTCGTAGCCCTTATTTGCCCTCCTGGGATGAACAGAAAAAATTTAAAAAATAGAAATGTAAAAAGTGAACCAAGGTACGGCCATTCACCCTAGGTCCTATATTTATGTTGATGGATATCTTTTGCCTTTTGGTACAAATTATTATTTATATTTTCGAAGAAAAGAAGTGAGTTTTAAAAAGAGGCAAATATTTTCAAAAACAATTAGGCATATTTTTATTTTATTTGATAATAACTCAGAAACAATAGCAGTGTTATCTTACCACTCGAGTATCACAGAAACCTAAAGTTTATTCAAAATAGTTTTACACAACTAATAAAAGACTAAACACTCGCCAATAAAATACATACCTACGGGATATTTTACTAAATTGCATTGGTAAGTATTTTTAATTAGGTATCCATTCAATTTTTATTCAGTTCAAAGGTAATTATTACCCATTACCCTCTAGAAAGTGTCCTGTTATTTGTTTCCAATAACTACTCGTAAGTCGCCAATAAAATACATACCTACGGGATATTTTACTAAATTGCATTGGTAAGTATTTTTAATTAGGTATCCATTCAATTTTTATTCAGATCAAAGGTAATTATTACCCATTACCCTCTAGAAAGTGTCCTGTTATTTGTTTCCAATAACTACTCGTTGTTTACTAAAAGGGTAGGTACATTCTCTTATAAAGATGTAGGTAACTAAAAGAGGACAGATAAGTGTTGTAGGTATTTATAAAATCGGTCCCATATTTCAGTTTGTACCTGCTTTTTAAGCCAAAATGTTCAGCTATCAACATTATAAAAGAATTTTGTTTTCAATTATATTGTAAAAGATAAGAGAGAATATCTATCTGCATTATATGATATCAAAATAATATACATAGGGAGATACTTTTTATAAACAGTTGTACAATACAAAGTGAATCCAAAGGTATTTTTAAAAACAAAATAGATAGGTTTTAATAATAATAACCTAATGGGTAGATAAGTATGTAACGATGTATTCTGATGTTACCTATATTAAATTTGATGATAGATAGCCTCGTGGTTATAGGGACCATGACTGTGAGGTTTAAATAAACAAAAAGCACGTGTATGAACTAAAGTAGCTAAGTAGTATCCAGGCTCGGATTTGAAGTCGGTTGGTACAAATTATTATTTATATTTTCGAAGAAAAGAAGTGAGTTTTAAAAAGAGGCAAATATTTTCAAAAACAATTAGGCATATGTAGAGAACTAAATACACTAACGGGTTGCCCGTGCTTTGCCAAGGAAAATTTGACCATAATTTGAGATCGTTTTAGCTGTTGACTGTCGTCAACTCTGTGTGGATACAGCCTATCATATGGTGCTTTAATCAAATCCCATCCTCAGGACTCAAATTACTACTTCAGTAGGATGGCTTGCGTTCCATGCAAGTTGATGTTCTGTTGAAAAGATTCAACTGACTAGAAAGAATGACTAATTTCATTCTTTATTTCGGGTCTATTATTTCGGCCACGTCTTGAACTCAGACAAACAGTCATGGTTGTGGTTGAACACAGCCTGTAATCCACGTACAAACCTATCCTAAATCTGAAATAGATAAAGCATGTAAAGAACTAAGTTAATCTTTATTGTTGAATAATGAAAACACAACCGGTTGAAACTTTTTTTGAGACATTTTTATTTTATTTGATAATAACTCAGAAACAATAGCAGTGTTATCTTACCACTCGAGTATCACAGAAACCTAAAGTTTATTCAAAATAATTTTACACAACTAATAAAACACTAAACATAAGAGTAGAAACACGTGACAACGATATTCTAGTGATCTAACATAAGGTCCGAAATAATGAATCTTATCTAGGTAATTCTGCTTTTAACTCTTTTATTTTAACTGTTTTTTAACAATTTTTCTGTTCAACTTTGAGAATAGGTACACCTTTCTTGGGCGACAGAAAATTTTGAAGAATTAAAGTACCTATTCTTTAAAGAGCTTTCATTGATTCGGACCTTTGAGTTCAAATCTTGAACTGAGGCGATATGGGGTGCTCATATTGAAATTCCTATTATATGAGGCAGGGAGAAAAACCATAAAATCTGTTGATATAAAAATGATTTTTTTTAATTCAATTATTTGGAAATAAAGTGATTGAGAGCAGGGAGGAGCAGCAACGGTTTCGACATTTTGAAAATCTTCGCTCTTCCTTGACACACTCGTCTGTCAACAGAGAAAAAACCAAGAAATAGTTTAGCTCAAAGCAACAGAGGGAGTGAAAGAAGGATTTGTATATAAATATAAATAACCTAAGTAAAATAGAAGGATTTGTTACTAGACATTGGGGCTACTATAATGGAAACTAGAATAAAACGTGTTTACTAATCAATAATTTACTAAAGCTACTTGAACTATAAAATATGTTCTATTTAGGCTCATGTTCAAGAGATAGCGCCACACGAATCATCCAAACTTGAACCCTTATCTCCAAACTATTTCAAGATGAAAATTAATTTCCTGATCTTACCTATCTATTGTAGAAATAATTTACATATCAAACATTGTCGGGAAAAATAACCGGAATACGAAAAAAAATACAACCGTGAAAAATTTGTGAATACCTACATTTTCGTGAATATCATAAAAACAATACGGAATGATTTGGGTATGGTCAGCCATATTGTACTAACCTAGCTAACACATTCCCTAGTATTGCTAATTGTAATCAATAGAAATTGAAAAATTCAACAAAAGGATGGAAAATTAAAGAACTTACCTGAATTTTCGATGTACAGCTATGCCATTTGGGAGAAAATATTATGGAAAGATCGGAGATGTTTTGATTTACATGAGCACAGTTTTATTTCTTGAGGTAGTACTGTTGTGTGTGGTGTTCAAGCTCTCACAATTTCTGTTTGACCTTGAGCGCGCGTGTTTTGCTGATAGGGAACTCTCCTCTCACTAGAGCGCGTTTTTATTTCATTTTGCGCAATTTCAAATATGTTTTTGCTATTTTTTTCTTCCTTAATCTCCTTATAGTTTTATTTCTTGAGGTAGTACTGTTGTGTGTGGTGTTCAAGCTCTCACAATTTCTGTTTGACCTTGAGCGCGCGTGTTTTGCTGATGGGGAACTCTCCTCTCACTAGAGCGCGTTTTTATTTCATTTTGCGCAATTTCAAATATTATGTTTTTGCTATTTTTTTCTTCCTTAATCTCCTTATTTTTTTCGGCGCTTTTTATTTCTTCTCCTTTTAATAGGTATAGGTTCTTGGAATCGAAACAGTTCGATTGGGTTGACGAAATATTATTTTCTTCCAAGGTTTGTTCTCAGGAAGTTGTAGGCAGATATATTTTACTTAGCTCATGGTGATTCATCCATTCATTTCTGGCTTTATTCTGTCAGTTATTAAATTAGTACCTACCTAGTAAAAAATTGATAAAAATCTAAATTAGGTATCAACGAGTATGTATACCAACTATGATTACTTGACACAAAATTCAATGACACATGTTTTTCGGCGCTTTTTATTTCTTCTCCTTTTAATAGGTATAGGTTCTTGGAATCGAAACAGTTCGATTGGGTTGACGAAATATTATTTTTGTTCCAAGGTTTGTTCTCAGGAAGTTGTAGGCAGATATATTTTACTTAGCTCATGGTGATTCATCCATTCATTCCTGGCTTTATTCTGTCAGTTATTAAATTAGTACCTAGTAAAAAATTGATAAAAATCTAAATTAGGTATCAACGAGTATGTATACCAACTATGATTACTTGACACCTAATAATTATCTCCTTACGTGGAAAGTAAGGAGGTTATTTTAGGTCGTAAAAAATATGTAGGTAGAAACACCATTGTATAGGTAAATTAGGTATCAACGAGTATGTATACCAACTATGATTACTTGACACCTAATAATTATCTCCTTACGTGGAAAGTAAGGAGGTTATTATTTTAGGTCGTAAAAAATATGTAGGTAGAAACACCATTGTATAGGTACCTATAAGTAATAAGTAGGTATTTGTCAAAGACTTTTACGAATACCAACAAACAGTTTTGTTCCTTCATTTACCAAGAAAACGAATAGGTAATTATCTTTTAATTAGGTACCAACTTCATCCTGAATCTTTCATTTACCAACAAAACGAACAATTATCTTTTAATTACCAACTTCATCCTGAATATTTTCTTCATTAGGTAGGTACGTACATACGTAGGTAGGACTGGTCCAATGTTGATTCACCTCAGAGTGGTATACCTACTTTTCTTTACACGTGTCCATGTCTTGCACATTGCATTCAAAAATAGTACTTCCAGGAGTTCACATAAATTGTAGCTATGTACATAGGTACTAGATATCACTTCTCGAGATATTATGGAGTTGTTAGGTATTGCCGTACCAGTAGTTGTAATTAGAAAAGAAGAAAACAATAATATTGTACCTTCGTAGGAATAAGTTAATATACACTTATTCTTTTTTCCTAGAAGATTTTTTTTTTCAAACAACAAAGTCCACATAGTGGACATAAGAATATTTCAAGTTCAAGTTTTTTTTTTTTTTTTTTTTTTCTTCTTGAGACTAAGAAAATGAGAAGGAAGGATGAAGTGAGGAGTGAGGGAGGAAGAGAAAATACATATTTTTTGTTTTGTTTGTTTTTTTTTACAATTGAGTAGATTTATACATATTTACTAACTCACCCTCCTCTCTTTCTTTTTATCTCTCTCCTTCCCTCCAACTCCTGCTGCAAACAGAGTTCCTAATTCAGTAACGTTCGTATTTACAGTCAGCAAAGGTCCTCGCGGTAAACGTTTAGTTCTGTGTAATTTATGCTTCGTCGGTATTAAAACTGCTCTTGTGGTTTACTTCCCTTCTCTCTCTCTCTCTCTCTCTCTCTCTCACTCTCTCTTTCCCTCTCTTTCCCTCCCTCCTACTCCCTCTTTTCCTCTCTCTTTCTTCCCATTCCTCTCTCCCTACCACTCTCTCTCCCTCTCCAGATAATTATACTTCCCTTTCTCTCCCTTTCTTTCTCTCACTTTCCCTCCTCTTCACTCTATTCCATAAAGGTCATACACACTTTGCACTAACAAGAAAAACTTTACGAACTTTAACTTTTATCGTGAATTTTGGTAGAGGGATGGGAGGCGCCTTTGAAAGTGCTATTACTGTTTATCCGTCAGGATTATGCTGAAGGTTTTTTTTTATCTTTGCATACCTACGGGAAAATTTGGGGTTTTATTTACCTGTATCAATTGAGTTTCTTTTGATCTGTTACTGGAATACCTTCTTGGAAAAAAGAGAGGGAGAGAGCTTTGAAAAAAAAAAGCGCTTAATGGTACCTTTTGAATACCTGTTATGGGTTGAAAGAGATATTATTTGTTAACGTACCTAATATATCAGCCTGTCCTATAGAGTATAGTGAACATCATAAAAATGAAATGAAATTTTTAGGTATTCAATTTAGTAGACTCATTATAAAAGGAGACGAGTCGCCTCACTTTCCCTCCTCTTCACTCTATTCCATAAAGGTCATACACACTTTGCACTAACAAGAAAAACTTTACGAACTTTAACTTTTATCGTAAATTTTGGTAGAGGAATGGGAGGCGCCTTTGAAAGTGCTATTACTGTTTATCCGTCAGGATTATGCTGAAGGTTTTTTTTTATCTTTGCATACCTACGGGAAAATTTGGGGTTTTATTTACCTGTATCAATTGAGTTTCTTTTGATCTGTTACTGGAATACCTTCTTGGAAAAAAGAGAGGGAGAGAGCTTTTTATAAAAGATGCTTTTGAGAATGGTACCTTTTGAATACCTGTTATGGGTTGAAAGAGATATTATTTGTTAACGTACCTAATATATCAGCCTGTCCTATAGAGTATAGTGAACATCATAAAAATGAAATGAAATTTTTAGGTATTCAATTTAGTAGACTCATTATAAAAGGAGACGAGTCGCCTTATTTTCTCCTGATGCAAATGAGAATTCAGAGCATAGATAGGTGAAGGGAATAATTGAATGTAAATGGTGTATGGGAAATAAGAAGAGCAATATTTTGTTTGCTTTTACAATGAAGTTGTTGGAAACCTTGGTAACTGAATAGAATCCTATTAATAATATGGAGGGAACTCTTAGTAAAGAAATAGAGGGTACGAAGAAGAAAAGGGGCGGGGGGAAATGATGAGAACTGAACTGAACAAATGAGAAGAAGAAGAGGAAGTGGAAAGTTAAATAGGAGGAGGAGGAGGAGAAAAAGAAGAAACAAGAAGAAGAAGAAGAAGAAGAAGAAGAAGACAGCAGTCCAAAAGAAGAGAATATTCTTCATAATTGAGGCGTGATCTAGAAGAAGGGTATAACTGCAAAAACATAGTTTTGAGATAATCGCATTTTAAGATCTGCTTTCTGATAAAGGGAACTCTATCGTTCTTTCAAGTTTCATCATCCCGCGACTAAACATTTCCCAAGATCCACACAAACTTTAAAACAAATGCCAAGAGACAAGTGATAAGAATTTCCTAGGACGTCTCCTTAAAACAGAGTTTTTTTATGAGCGAAAATTCTTTACAATATTTTAACCGTTTTAACGTATAAAATTAAAATGTAAAGAGGATAAGACTTTTATGTGCACGGAGCAAATTAAAACTAGCGGAACATAAACTTTTGTTTACTTTTTTACAGCATGGAAGTTTTATTTTGGTTTGTTTGTTGTGATAGAAGAAGGAAAGGTTTGTTTTATTGCTGGGTAGGTAGGCTTTATAGTACTGGTAAGATATAGGTACCTAGGCATTACACATTTTACTGAAGGTACTGTATATTAAGGGAAGTTAGGTACCTTTGGGGTTTTATTTACCTGTATCAATTGAGTTTCTTTTGATCTGTTACTGGAATACCTTCTTGGAAAAAAGAGAGGGAGAGAGCTTTTTATAAAAGATGCTTTTGAGAATGGTACCTTTTGAATACCTGTTATGGGTTGAAAGAGATATTATTTGTTAACATACCTAATATATCAGCCTGTCCTATAGTGAACATCATAAAAATGAAATGAAATTTTTAGGTATTCAATTAAGTAGACTCATTATAAAAGGAGACGAGTCGCCATATTTTCTCCTGATGCAAATGAGAATTCAGAGCATAGATAGGTGAAGGGAATAATTGAATGTAAATGGTGTATGGGAAAT
>NW_007377474.1:0-50842 GCF_000475195.1 Diaphorina citri | reverse complement strand
AAAAAAAAAAAAAAAAAAAAAAAAAAAAAAATATTTTGTACCATCAGAACACTGAAATTATGGTTAAGATCTGCTTTCTGATAAAGGGAACTCTATCGTTCTTTCAAGTTTCATCATCCCGCGACTAAACATTTTCCAAGATCCACACAAACTTTAAAACAAATGCCAAGAGACAAGTGATAAGAATTTCCTAGGACGTCTCCTTAAGAGAGAGTTTTTTATGAGCGAAAATTCTTTACAATATTTAACCGTTTTAACGTATAAAATCAAAATGTAAAGAGGATAAGACTTTTATGTGCACGGAGCAAATTAAAACTAGCGGAACATAAACTTTTGTTTACTTTTTTACAGCATGGAAGTTTTATTTTGGTTTGTTTGTTGTGATAGAAGAAGAAAAGGTTTGTTTTATTGCTGGGTAGGTAGGCTTTATAGTACTGGTAAGATATAGGTAGGCATTACACATTTTACTGAAGGTACTGTATATTAAGGAAAGTTAGGTACTTTGATAGGTAGGTATCTATTTATGCTTTGGAATCTATTGGTAGTATTAGTGGATGTGCCAAAGTCACCATTTTTCAACTGTAACAAGAACTCTAGAGGGAGATGCAGAGATGAGAAAAAAAAAAAATAAAAAAAATAGTGGATGTGCCAAATTTACAAGGTAGGTACCTAATGGCCAAAAAATTACTCAAGATCAAAAGTAGGTACATACTTACATGGAGAGAGAAAAAAGAGTGGTGAGCTGGTAAGTCTTTTTTTTATTTTCCTAATTTTGATCGTGCTGTACAAGTGTACATACATAATAAGAAAAAAAAAATTAGTCCCGGAATTCGAACCCGGGACCTTTTAAAGTCACGGAAACCAAGAGCAAGCACCCCTGACTACCAACCGCCGTTGCTCCGCACTCTCAAAGTAACATTCATGACGCCATTCCGTGACGTAAACCAATACTCAGTTCTGACGTCACAAAAAAAGTAACTCTCCCTCCCTCTCTCTCGTAAGCACGTGTCTGGGTGTAACAACTAAAAGTACCTAGATACTTATGTACAGTTTTTTACAGTTCTATATACTCCCTCCTCCTCGCTATTTACTTTGTGCTGGCACATTGTTCTATTGGATAGTTAGGTAAATAGGAGGGAGAGAAGGGAAAAAATGAAAAAGTTATGCTCCGTGAAATGCAGGGCAATAAGAAAAGCATCCCCGTTCAGATCGGAAAAGAAAATTTTACTTATTAAGCTGATTGTATTCTTTTTGTGTTATACTTACTGAAGAATCGAATGCATGTCACAGCTTTGGTAGAAAGGACTTAAAGTAGGCACATTTTTAAAGGAAAATTCCTAGGTGCTGAGCGAAAAATAAATAATATCTGTTATCGTATAAGCACATAGAGACAAGAAAACTAGTACAGCTTTCAAACTCAAGAAAAGGGCTCCAAAAGAGCCTCCAAAGGCTTGACTAGGAATTCAGGCACAAAATCTAATGATATAAAATTTCCTTTTGGTGATGAACACTTTCACTGCTTAATTTCATCAAAATTGGACAAATTCGAGAGTTATGGTGAAACAGACAAACCATAAATACCTAGTACCGTTTATGAAAAATCTTCGAGGGAAAACTTGAAACTCACTTTGTTCAATTATTGTACAATTCACTATTCTCTAATGAGATGGAAAAGAAAATACGCCCGTGTAAACATAACATCGCTGTATCTAGAATGAGAAAAAAAGAGACTTTTAAGTTAGGTACGTCTAGGTGGCTGCATCCAACCTGCGGTCAGGGAGCACAGGTACAAAAAGGTTGCATCCAAATTGCGGTCATTCGATCACCCTCACACATCCAAATTGCGGTCATTCGATTTCCCCTACACATCCAAACTGCGGTCAAGTTCAGAATCTCTAATATTTCAGGTAGATCTGATGAAATTTGGTATGCTATCCCGGTATAAAGCAGTATAGAGAGGGAAATATAGACAGATTATCGTTTGTAAAATCCATTTCTTTTATAAGTTCCTTGCAAAGCAATAAGCCCAACATCATTCATTTTTTTTTTGTTTTATTTTAATTTGTATCAAATAAATTGTTGTATTACTTACTTATATGTAATAAAGAAACCAAGTTCAATTCATTTTTTAAATACCTACTCTTCTTATTTTCCCCTCATAATCACTTTCCCTCCTCTTCACTCTATTCCATAAAGGTCATACACACTTTGCACTAACAAGAAAAACTTTACGAACTTTAACTTTTATCGTGAATTTTGGTAGAGGGTGTCGCTTTCACCCGACCCAAAAATGCTTGACCGCAGGTTGGATGTCAACCCAAAAATGTTTGACCGCAGGTTGGATGTCAACCCTTGTGATTTGACCATAATCAGGTAGTTTTGACCGCAGGTTGGAATCCCCGGTCTAGGTAACTACGAGAAATTTATTATTAATTTAAAGTTAAATGAAGAGGAGACAAATTTCATGATGCCCAGGACGATGTACATATAACGTTATAACAAGTATGAATAATGAATTATACACGATGGGCTGATGTTAATAATGATCCTTATGATAATTAAAGTTATGATAGTAATGCTTTTAGATTTATACAGGAGGAATGTGCTATAAGTAGTTGCGAGAATTTATCCGCTTTGCCTCAGATTTTTCTAAAATCCTCGTGCTCTTCAGGAGTATGGGAAGATCCAGCTAGCAGCACGTGACCCCTCCAAATACCTACTAACAAAGTAAGATGCTGCTTAACTTGAATTATCCTTTGGGGACTGGTACGTTCAGTGTGATGACTTCCATTGCACTGGAGAATAGAAAAGGAGAAGGTAATAGGAGAAAGCCATCCGTTCCGAATTCCGAAAACGAACCTTATCCATTTAGTTCAAACCTGCGACCAGGTGCTTGGCAGGTGGAGTTCCTCCCAGACTGGCTGAGTTCAACAGAGTACCTCAACTAGAGAATTGTTCAAACCCCCCTCTGTTCTGGGATCCACTCTGTTCTCAGAACCACTCTGTTTTTCCTGGAAATACTGGGACTTAGGATGTTAATAATGATGATAGCAATGAGGATGATATGACGAAAAGGTCCCAGATATTATAACAATGTTTGAACAGTTTATGTAAATGAAAGAAAAACCTGGCGAATCTTTTTCCACTCAGAAAATGAAAGAACCTCTTCTATTCCCCAGAATCCCTGGATTCGTATAAGCTCAACCCGACCTATGTTTGCCCCTAAACCTAGGCCTCGGACTGGGCTTTTTATGTACCTTGTACCTTCTATTCCATAATTACACTAATAATGATGCGTTGTAGTTTTGGCATCTCCACTAGTAAAGATATCTTTGATAATTTTGACATCTCCACTAAAATGATAACTTGTAATTTCGACATCTCCACTAGTAATGATGACTTGTAATTTTGGCCCTTGTGATTTTGGCATCTCCAGTAGTAATGATAGCTTTGGTAATTTTGACATCTCCACTAAAATGATAACTTGTAATTTCGACATCTTCACTAGTAATGATGACTTGTAATTTCGGTATCTCCACTAATAACGATGGCTTGTAATTTTGGCATCTCCACTAATAATGATAACTTAGGTAATTTCAACATCTCCACTAGTTATGATCTAATTATTATTTTATTGGTTCGGTACACCCTTGGTTCGGTGCTAGGAGAAACAAATTGATAGACGATACTATTTTCAGCTTACTCTGCTTACTTGAAATAATGCTATTAAGTAGTGAAAGAAGATTTTCTCAATATCGTTTACAACTATTTTACCACGTCTAGCCAAGAAAGAGATAAAAAATATTATAGATGGAAAATACATGCTAGGAAAATATAATATGATAAATGTTGAGGAAATGCTATTGGATTTATAGTCTCCCATCCTGACTTCTGTGATATCTTTTGATTAAATTAAAAGAGAAAGAAAGAAAAAAGAAACACACAACAGTTTGATTTTGAAAGTAACACCCTACGTATTGGTTTTGGAATCAGACTTTGCTAAAATATTGAACGAATCAAGAGAATTCCAAGTTTTCATCCTTCGATTGGGATTAGGTGCTACATTTAGGTGATTTTCTTTCAATTTCTACCTATGTAGGTCTTACAGTTGGAGTAATTCTTCAGCATATTTTCTATACGACTTCTTCTAGGTTTGTTCTTTTTGGTACTGTGCTACATTACTCTTCTTTATAATGAGTCAACAGGAATTTTAATTATGTAAATTCTAAAATCTTCGGCTGTAGGTCCATATTTCCGGTTATTTCAATTTTCAGAGCTCACGTCTTCATAATGGGCTACAATCTGGATGGACTCCTTTCTCCTTTCGGTCTAATTTTGAAGATCTCCTTTAGGCAGATATTTATAGCTGATGTAGGTACCTAATATTTGGATAAAAGAAACGAAAAAGTCAATTACCTATGTAATTTCTGTAGTGTGCTGATACTTTCTCCATATTTTACAGGTAGAATCTTCGGTACGTCGGGACAATGGTTACTTCAGAATTAGACTGCCGTGAACGTAGAAACAATGTCACAGGAACTCTGGATCAAATCTTGGAATTTCAAAAAACGTTTCACTGATTGTTATTTCAAAGAAACCATCGATTTGTCTAAACCTGATTGAAGGAACAAACCAATATAAATCATCGATGTTTTTGCAGAATTTCAGTCCCAAGGGAGGATCTAGCAGCCGAGTCGAAAGTTGCTTGAAGGAAAAGTTGCTTATCCAGATGTTGATTACTGTTTAAGCTCTCCATCTTTACAGGATAGTCAGGATACTGTTGCATGCTGCTGATCAGTTGTTGCTTGGCAAAATGATTTTGCTTCAGTGTAGGACTTGTATATTTTATAATCATTGCATAAGTTGAATAACTTTTATTGGTGTAAAAGATAATTTGAGTTGATCATTACAGATAGAAAGGTTAAAAATCTCAAAATTAATAGAGCATTGACTCTCAAAATCTTTGAAAGGTGAACTTAGGTTAGTACCTACTATTATACATGGAAATAAAAGAGAGAGAAACTCATTTCAATTTATGATTTGATAAGTACTATTAGGTTCTCCTTCTTTGAGCATCAGGCTTCAATACTCCACCTATAGAGGAAAAGACAGACATTAAATTTTGGTCATATTAAACCGACAAATTAATGCAAAATACATTATTGACACGGTCAAGTAGGTACTTGAATTTTGATTATTTTTTTCTTCCAGGTGACCATATGGGTTAATGTTAAACTATTGAGAAGCTCATTTTATATTTTTGAAGATTTAGATTTGAATTTCAAATTATTCTGCACATTTTCCATTGAACTTTTTTTTTTTCTTTTACAATAATTGAGCAAGGGCCACCTAGTGCGTCTAAATTGGTGACAATTAATTATAAATGTGCATCACGCACTTATTTATACAGGGTGGTCGGCTTTCGTTTCACAATAAGTGACAAAATAATAAACAATATAGGTAAATATTAATCTGAGCAAACCGAAGTTGATCTCTCGAACGCCTTTGTCGATTTTGATGAAATTTACTAAGAATGGCCAACATAAGGTACATAGAATGTACCTATTATAGGTTGATATAATTTTAGGCTCTATTAGCCTCTTGCGCTCTTGTAGGTCCCGTTGGTTCTTTTTTTTGCGCGAAGTCCACCTGGGTAGAAGAGATACTGTCCATACCATTTGGTGAATTTCTGTTTGTTATTCCTACATCCTCTACAATAGGTACAAGCTGTGGTGTCCACCCTATCTACACAAACATGTGGTAGCCCATACGAATTACACTGTTTATTTTCATGTTCATTCCGCCATACCAGAGACGTGGATAACAATCTTCTCGATAATTCTTCCTTGTTCTTGTATTGGCCATTGTGATCAACATGTCTCGGATCGATCTTGACATTAGACTGACTAGGACTCCGATTGACTATATTCCTTGAATAGGTTTGAGTTGGTTCGACTGTATTGGACTTGAAAAATTAACGAACATTTTTAGCGCACAGAAATTTACGTGAAAATAAATGCTGTGCCTCTAGTATTTTATCGTTTAGTTCACGCGGTCTAGGATTTCATTACTTTTTGTCCCTGAAAACTGTTTAGTGACTTTCCCGGATTTTTTCTACCGAGTGATCGTCAGAAACTGTGACGTTATCAGCGATTGTTTTTTGTCCCGTGCGATTTTCGTAACTTTATTACCGGAGTTCGGAGTTTAGCCGTTTGGAATATCCTGAATTTGTGAACTTGTTCCTTGTGAGTTGCAGCAATCATGTATGGCATGCTATTGCAGAGTGTCCAGCATTTCATTCAGGTAAGAATGATTGATTAGTATGTATGTAGGTACATATATTATCATTAGGTATCATGTAGGTAATTTTTCTAATCAACGGCAAACTTTCAATTTCTCATGGCTACAGTAAATCGGGCTTAAAAAATCAATCAACTCATGCATGCAGTTAGATTTTAGATCAATAATATGTTTTTACTCCTGGTAAATTAGACAAATCGGGCAGTATGTACTCTTTTCCTGAGGAGAATATGGCACAATAGACCTTAAAATAATAATAATCACGAATCATGTACCTAATACCTTTAATAATAATAATAGAGACGAATCATGCAATACCTTTTCATTGAGACGAATATTCCACCGGAAAGTGAGACGAATCGTGTCTTTCCCGTATCTTGTTGCCCCTGAATCTGACGTGGAGTGTGCATGTGTATGCTTACTTGTCTTTTTAGTAGCAATATCCGAGATATGTAAGATGTGACATCGCTCTAAGAGTGACAGCCATTGATGCAATAACCTCTTTGTTACTAACGGTATAAAGTTTAATGGCACTTGGTGCACAATTGGCCTGCACTCGATAATATCGATACCCATTTTAGACCCGCAAAACTATTGCTTTAAATTCGGCGACAAGTTACTCACTTCCTCACATCCTCATCCAGCCTATTGGTAAAGGTAGGGCCATCGGCTTTAATAAACGCCCTTGGTCACTGCGACCTGGTTAGATCTTTTGTGGCTCATCCAGCCTAATGAGGGGCGAGAAAAGCCAGCAGCACACCATTCCTCAGATAGAAGGATGATCCCAGCTTTTCCTAGCTTATTCTTTCAGATGGTGATTGGGACCCGAAGAGTAAAGAGTTTAGAAAACCTAATCTTCCCCCCTTATCTCTACCAATTTTTCCTCCCCCTCCAAAGTTTGCCACGCGAAGTACAATACTCTACATTCCTCGGTATAAACTCTTTGATTGGATGCCGCCAGGATTGAGGACGAATTTCTGTATGAAGGAGAAGGAGGACGAAGAAGAATAGGGGAAAAATACTTGAGGTTTAGAGGGAATTCCCTCTGGCGAGAGGGAAAAGGAGGGAATTACAAAGCGCTTGGGGGAAAAACGAATCCGAATGAAATAAGCCGCTTACAGGGGCTTATAATACCAACAGAAATATTTCCCTTATTTTTCTCTCCTATACCCTGAACTTTATTTCCTTGAATTTCCCTTTGTTGGCAATCATTGCACTTGAATGCCGAGACATTTTATTTGGAATTTAAGTAATTTTGTGCAGGAAGTAAATAGAAGACGAGAAAAATCAAAAATTTGCTATATGCATGTACTTCCCTAGTGCAAGGAATTTATTGCTACCACCAAGAGCTCCGGCTATTTTTGAACACTGTAGATCATTAGTTATTATGTAAGTTGATGCTGAAATTCGGTTGTAGGGATAGGCGAAACAGAACGTACACCTCAGTAGAAGAATCAGTAAGAGAGTCAAGAGACCTTTGTCTTTGTCAACGAAATAGACCGTCTTCTGGTATAAATGGATGACCACGAGTCCTATTTTAATGCAGAAATCTAGTTTAATACATTTAAACTCTGAACTGTCTTTTTCAACAGGTAATTCCTGTTCTTATGACACATTACACGGTAATGAGGAGTGCATTTTTCTGTTTACTATAGTTGCTGTAGAAATGCTAGTTTTAGAGCGTGAATTGAAAAATAATACACGTGACGTCAGGACATATCATGAGAACATCGCTTTCCTACGGGAGAATTATACAGAGTGTTCAGGGAGGCTTTTCCAGATTCCTGTTATTCCAGGATTTCCTGGCTCACAACTCACTTTCAATTATGAGAGTGAGTGAGTTATAAAAAAATAAGTGGACTACTTCAGTTCAGTTTACTCGGTTTTCTTTGCGGATCATCACAGGCATCCAACTTGAAACCTCTCTGTTACAGTTGGAATATGGGGACGATGTTTGGCTCAAAGTGCTCAAAAAGGCTGGCTGCAAGGTATCCTGTTTCAACACTCATCATATCTATCCGGATATTTATATGCCGGATTTGGCCACTGCTTGTGCTTCTGTCATTGAGGGGGATTTGACTTCCGAATATTTCATGGAATTCTTCGGAAAATGCTTCGTACGATATTTCAGCAATCTAGGGTAAGTTTTATCACTTTATTGTGTAGTTTAGTTTTTGTTTAAATGTTTCCATGCTTCTTTATTTAAATTTAATGTTTGTAAATCGTCTAATCTACCATGTAATAAACTGAACCAAAACAACGCCCGGTTCGAATACAAGGCTTTCCATTTTTAAATTTAATTAATATTGTTGAAAACCTATTAGGTCTGAAATTTTTTGTTGAATAGCCATATTAGCTTAGCTAGGTGCCTACCGGAAGAACCTTTTAGACGGGACATATAAATCCTAAATCCTTGTGTCTACAGGGGAAGAGTGAGTTACATGTTTCAGGATCTGACTCATTGGTGGATCAATTATGAAAGAAACTGTATTGTTTTGTACAATACTTATGGTACCTGAGATCAATCAATGTGATTTCTCAATTATTTAGCCTTAAGATACCATGTTATCTTAAGTGAACATGGTATCTTAAGGCTAAATAATTGAGAAATCACATTGTATGAAAGAAACTTTACGAAATCTACATATTTCAGAAGGTAACTCTTTGTATTTTGCCTCAAAAGATCGAAGCTTCACATTTACAACCTGTATGATGTGTTTGAATTCACGGCAGAGACGAGGCATATTATTAAAAGGCTTTCATGATGATGGTAATATGATTAACTTTAAAATATACAATGTGCTCTCAAAACACAATCATACCAGTATGCCAGCTATTAATAATTGTTGGTGAATTCGCTCCTATTAGTTAACGGCTGTCATGGGACAGGGACAATCGACAGTTATCTACCTACCTACTACCTATTACGTTTACGTAGTCAAGCTGTAATGGAATGGGAACCTTGAAAGTTGAAACTATGAAAATTGCCATTAAAATTTGTCTAAAGAAAATGGTTAAATCTTCTAATTTTCTCCATTGAAAATGATGAAAAATGTGATCATTGTTCTATCTTAGTATTATCCTGGCTATAGCCTTTCAGAAGGTATCTTTCCTCTAGTAATAATGCATGGAATTGGCCAGGTATTATGACATCAAGCTGAGTACTTTTTCTTCTAGCATTGGCAATGGGAAAACAATTTCACACACATAAGCAAGTTAAAGAGTAGGAAATAACAGGATAGAAGACGAAGAAGAAAAGGGAGAAATAGGCGGTGGTGGAGAAGAAGAATAAGATTCAGGAAAAAGCGGAAAGGAGGAAGAGGAAGGAGAACAAGCTGGGCCCGTCCCTCCGGGGAATTTTTAGCCCGTAGTTTATTCGATCGTGATTAGAGAAAATCAGTACCTATGTACCTATCTAGTTTGTTTAATATTCAGTTTATTATTATTTTTGATTTGATTTTACTTTCATGTAATGATTTAAAATCAAGACTAAAGCCCATTCTCCCTTTATTCCCAGTATAATGTTTAAGTTACCCATCCATTTATTGGCCTTGCTCGGCGTAGCTTAATATAGGTGACGCTAAAACCGGTCTTAAATGATCGACTGAAGTGTTAGGTATCTAAAACTTTCTCGCTTTGAGTTCATAGGTCGTCGCAACAAATTTCAAGATCAGAGCTCATTTGTGTGAGAAAATGTGAAAAAAAAAAAAAAATCTACCAAAAACCATTGTTTTGGTTTTTTGGCTTTATGGTTTTCTGAACAAAATTTGCACCACCACTTTCGTGTTCCTGGTAAAAAAAGACCTTTAATTTGATATATAGGTCGACTAGGTTTGGATAAGTCCTACTTTGGGGACAGACCGACAAACGAATACAATAGCCCGTCCCTTATACCTTTTTATTACTATCGTAATAATAAAGAAAGGACGGGCTAAAAAGAGGAGTAATGGATGGAGGAAGATGAGGAGAAGAAGAAGAAGAAGAAGAAGAAGAAGAAGAAGAAAAGGAGGAGGATAAGGAGAAAAATTAGGAGGAGGAGGAGGAGAAGAAGGGAAAGAAAGACACGCGGATAAAAAAAAAAAAAAAAAAAATATCTGGTGTGAACATCACACGACTTTCCTTATCCTATTGAATGATGCTTATTTGGGTCTTCTTCTATTGTAACTTTTACAATATCTCTAACCGTTTAGTCAGTACAGCTGAAAACCGCCAAAAATCGGTCGAAAGCGGTCAAAATAACGCCAACCGCAGCACCTATCTTAACCAAAAGTTTTGTGTTACATCATTGTCACATTTGTTGATTACATACCAAATCTCTAGCTCATACCGTTCCCGAGATATCATTGAATTACACCGAAAACCGCAAAATAGCGGTAAAACGCCGTCAACCTTAACCAAAATCAATCTTAACCAAAAGTTTCGTGTCGCATCCTTGTCACATTTGACAGCTGCATACCAAATTTCAAGTCTAGCTCTTACCGTTTTTAGATATTTTGTTTACAGACAGACACACACACACGGACCAATGGCTGAAACTTTGGATTTAGACTCTAGGGACCTCAAAACGTGTTTGGGCACTAAAAACTGACCATCGAAAATTTGACCCGATTACATTGCTTTCCTTCCTATATAGGATAAGGAAAGTAAAAAGAGTAAAAAAGGTGAAAATATAAATTTTACAGCACACAGGGACAAAGTCTGTTGTAAAGCGGGGAAAAGTTAGCTGATGGGGGACACTTTTGGGGGACGGAGGAGTTTAGGGATGTGGTATTAGAGGGAAAGGTGTTAGGGATATGGTATTAGAGGGAAAAGTGTTGGGGAGAGGGTTCTTGTGCATGGGTGCAGAATAAAAACCGGAAGATAAGTGGGTACCCCTCCTCCCTTCCTGTTCTCCACCTGTGGTATTCACTTTGGTTTATCCCCCTCTCCTACTTCCCCTCCATCAGGATATCCAGGGATGGCAATGGTGAAAACTTGACGGATACGATTACCGTGCTTACACTCTATTCAAGGCCGTAGTAAAAGGCTGTGGCAGATTAAGTTCCTGTATTATCTTTTCGAGATAGGGCTTTAGACTTTTCGATTAATGAGGCGCCTAATTTGTCTGAAATATCTAAATGGGAATGAGATAAAGAGATAGACAATTTAAAAGAACTTTGTTTTGGGGAAGAATAGCGAAATCTACCTAATTAGGTAGGTATCGATATGAACTTCAATTTTGAAAGAAGGCGAAGATAGAAAGAGCGATAAACTTAGAAAAATTAACCTGTGGTAAAAGGTCGTATACATATTTAGGTATTTGGTTCTCAATATTTTGGCAAGCATCCAGCTCACGAAAATAGATTTTAAAGCAAACACTGATAGGTAGTTTTTTCCTCCTCCTCCTCCTCCTCCTCCTCCTCCTCCTCCTCTTTCTTCTTCTTCTTCTCCTTCATCATGTGGTCTAGTGTTAGTACTAATCTATGTGTAATGGTGTGATCTGTGTGCATATTGTGACTATTTTTGCTAATTTAGTAAATTCCCATTTTCTCCCTCCCACATCATACCTACACTCTTTGTCCTCATTATTCAGATCTAATAAACACTTTTGCCTCCCCTTTCTTCCTTCCCCTCTTACTTCTTCGTTTTCTCTTCTTTTCGATACTTCCTCATCTCCAGTTCTTTTCGGACTCTTCTTTCCATTTCTTTCCCTTCCCTTATTAATTCTCTATTGTTTTTTTCCGTTTCCTTCCTCTCTTCCTTCTCTAACTCTAGTTCTATACTCTTCTTTGTTTCTTTCTCACCTCTCTCTCTCTTTCTCTCTCTTTATCTCTCTCTTTCTCTCTCTCTCTTTCTCTCTCAATGTATCACTTCTCCTTCCTTTTCATTATCTCTTTCTCCCATAATCTTCCTTCCCAATGCATTTTCGATATTCCTCCTCTCCACTCAATCCCTCCCTCATTACACTTCCTGCAACTTTGTGTCTTTCCTTCCCCTCCTCTCTCACTTTCACACCATCCCTCTATTTCCCCTCCTCTCTTCCTCTCTCTCCCCCTCCCCTTTCCGATATTCCTCCTCTCCACTCAATCCCTCCCTCATTACACTTCCTGCAACTTTGTGTCTTTCCTTCCCCTCCTCTCTCACTTTCACACTATCCCTCCATTTCCCCTCCTCTCTGCCTCTCTCTCCCCCCCTCCCCTTTCTGATTGGCGGGTAATCAGTAAACTGACCACAAGTCTTGGACTAAGGAGAGAGGGATATGGTCAGATATAGAGGATATCATAAAATTCACTTACGTGCTCGGAATTTCACTTTGTTGACAAAACATCCGCGTGTATTTCTTTCCCTTCTTCTCCTCCTCCTAATTTTTCTCCTTATCCTCCTCCTTTTCTTCTTCTTCTTCTTCTACTCCTCTTCCTCCACCCATTACTCCTCTTTTTAGCCCGTCCTTTCTTTATTATTACGATATTAATAAAAAGGTATAAGGGACGGGCTATTGTATTCGCTTCGATGTCGTTTGTCGCTCTGTATGTCGGTCGGTCTGTCTGTCTGTCCCCAAAGAAGTACTTATCCAAACCTAGTCGACCTATATATCAAATTAAAGGTCTTTTTACCAGGAACACGAAAGTGGTGGTTTTCTGGACAAATTTTGTTACCTATTATTAAAAACAGATAAACAAAATACAGTCGAACCTGGATAAACGAGAATCCAAGGGACCAGTTCATTTTTTTCATAAGGCGGTTGGGTTTTATAAGGATTAAATTTTTTTTTTTTTTTTTTTTTACAGAGACAATACCACCTAATACTTTCTTTTTTCATTTTTTGAAAAAATCATTTGATACTATGTATTTCAGACCATGTTTACCCACTCCTTCAAGTTGTTAGAAATTTGCCTACTTAACACATTTTCTAGAGAAAATTTTATGTGAATTCTGACAGCAAACAAGTCTCTTTAATACAATTCTTGAGATATAAGTAGGTATAGGTATTAGGTAAGTACTTTTGATTATTTGGGATTTTTTAATTGAATCAGCAAATCAAGAAACATATGTAGGTATAAAAGAAATGACTCTGGTTTCGAAATTTTACTCAATGTTCATATGTAAGTAGTACTCCATAGGAAACTTCTATCTAATCTAATACTTCATAGTTTTGTTTTGGTGTATGTGCCTCAAACCCCATTGGTGGATGTGCTTCAACTCCCTCTCCAAATTTTTGAGTGCTACCCAATTTTCTGTCACCAAACAGCACCCCAAAATGAAAAACTGAACGGGACGCCGGGACACCCCCTGAAATTCGGGACTGTCTCGGCCAATTCGGGACGTTTGGCAAGCCTAGTACGGTAAAAACATTCAATGGTCTCGAATGCCAAAATGAAAAACTGAACGGGACGCCGGGACACCCCCTGAAATTCGGGACTGTCCCGGCCAATTCGGGACGTTTGGCAAGCCTATTACGGTAAAAACATTCAATGGTCTCGAATACCTATTTCTTTGCGGATCATCACAGGCATCCAACTTGAAACCTCTCTGTTACAGTTGGAATATGGGGACGATGTTTGGCTCAAAGTGCTCAAAAAGGCTGGCTGCAAGGTATCCTGTTTCAACACTCATCATATCTATCCGGATATTTATATGCCGGATTTGGCCACTGCTTGTGCTTCCGTCATTGAGGGGGATTTGACTTCCGAATATTTCATGGAATTCTTCGGAAAATGCTTCGTACGATATTTCAGCAATTTAGGGTAAGTTTTATCACTTTATTGGGTAGGTAGTTTAGTTTTTGTTTAAATGTTTCCATGCTTTTTTTATTTAAATTTAATGTTTGTAAATCGTCTAATTTGAGTTGGTTCGACTGTATTGGACTTGAAAAATTAACGAACATTTTTAGCGCACAGAAATTTACGTGAAAATAAATGCTGTGCCTCTAGTATTTTATCGTTTAGTTCACGCGGTCTAGGATTTCATTACTTTTTGTCCCTGAAAACTGTTTAGTGACTTTCCCGGATTTTTTCTACCGAGTGATCGTCAGAAACTGTGACGTTATCAGCCATTGTTTTTTTAGTCCCGTGCGATTTTCGTAACTTTATTACCGGAGTTCGGAGTTTAGCCGTTTGGAATTTCCTGACTTTGTGAACTTGTTCCTTGTGAGTTGCAGCAATCATGTATGGTATGCTATTGCAGAGTGTCCAGCATTTCATTCAGGTAAGAATGATTGATTAGTATGTATATACATACATAATATATTATCATTAGGTAATTTTTCTAATGAACGGTAAACTTTCAATTTCTCATGGCTACAGTAAATCGGGCTTAAAAAATCAATCAACTCATGCATGCAGTTGGATTTTAGATCAATATTATGTTTTTACTCCTGGTAAATTAGACAAATCGGGCAGTATGTACTCTTTTCCTGAGGAAAATAAGGCACAATAGACCTTAAAATAATAATAATCACGAATCATGTAATACCTTTAATAATAATTTTTTGTGCTGCTCTCTCTTTTTCCAGTTGTGCAAACTATCTCTTGGTATTTTCTTCTCTTTTTTGTAAAGTTCAATAGATATGAACATGAAAAGAACTTTTACAGAAAACACTTTTGTACGAGTTCAATGAATGCCTCTACAACTTTTTGTGTGTAATACTTTATTTCAAATGAGTTTTATGTACAAATTGATGTTCGTTTACTTCGTTATAATAGCACTTATGGGTATAGGTTAATACTTAATACTCACAGGACTTCCTACATACATAATATTATGTAGTTGATAAGTTGAATAACAATATGAAAAGCTTAGAAGACAACCGACTCGACTCACACATTATTGTACAATTTAGGAAGATAAATAAAATGTCAACGAAAAATCTTGGAGGGATCTGGTTTTAAATAATAATAAATTATGTCTAAACAGTGAATGGTGTGAAGATGACAGAATTACAATAATATTTAGGTGTCAAATTTGTAGTGCATTAGACTGTAGGGTTTTTTAGACCATTTATTTTTTAAGACCCTGTATTTATGTAAAAGGATGCTCCCGAATGACAAAATCATGCTCATATAGGCAGGTTAAACATATTATGAAAATATAAACTTACAAACTAACCTCCTGTCTCCTCTCTTACAAAATTATCTCCTCTGCTCTCCTAAACTCCTGTTACTTCTCTCCTCGCGTCTTACAAAATTACCTCCTCCACCTCCCTTACAAAATTCAATTTGTGAATGGGCATACTGCATGCCATGAGCTTTATGTTTGTTCACAACCCAACTGCATTTTTTCTTCATTCCTTTACTTCTCCTTCTCCTCCTCCCTCTTCTTTTTCTCCTCCTTCGTCTTTCTCTTCATCTAGCTACTTAATTTTTCTTTACTTTCTTGAGACTATAGGTAGGTACAAAACTTGGATTTTTCCCCCCGTAACTTGTGGTGACTAAGTACATGTAAGCCTGTACAATAGTGTACATTCGTAAGGGCAGGGCCGTTTCATAAATAGAATTGATCTTGGTACCTACCTACCTAAACAGTAGTACAATCTGTGGTGAACCATAAAATGATGGCGATGAGATTTTTTCTACCATAATTATGAGGATCCAGGATCTATGCCTATGTATAGTAATCCCAAGTGAAATCATAGATCTTGTAGAGAAGGTTCAAAACATTTATTTTCTTTTTAGGTACCTACCTACCTAGGTACCGTTATCTTTTGGTATCCATATCAGAATTAAGGATTTATAATAATCCCGTCATATAGGATCAAGAATCAAGACCAAGGTCCCTTGTAATCCCCCCCTCTATTTTCTGACCTGGGAAGAAGTTACAATACTCCACAGCCTTTGTACGAACTCAGAAACTTCAATGCACGGTAAATGTACTGTAACATTTCAAGCTTTCTTTTCAACTGGTGCATGGAGTGTTTTTCTTTAGACAAAACAAGTAGGGTGCAAGAAAACATGTGGAAAACATAAGCAGACAAATAGGTACCCAGTTTCATTTGAGCTCCTAGTTTTTCCCAACTTTTTCAAGATTCAACCATGGATTTTGTTTTTATTTGTTTACACGCTAAGCATCAAGGCCATGTGTGGAAAAAAAAATATTACAGGTATTTCTCAGTTAATTGTTTCTCTTAAGAAACTGGAGGACTTCTTTTATTTTTCTTCGTCTTTCAGGATGTCTGAGATGCAGGACGACGAGAAGGTGGGAACCATGGATTTCATCTGTTGAAAAATGGTATTTGATACAGGTCTTTCTAAGCAGATACCAGATTTAGAGGCATCTAAAAATACCCATTCGAGTAGATCTATAAAAAAGCTCAAGAGAATAAAAACAGAAACATGGGTATTTTTTACTGAAAATACCTAGGTCCCAAACTAAAAATAAGCAACCTTCATCTGTATTAGAATCTGTCCCAAACATCAAAGAGAAGCTCATGTAAATAGATTTTGTATTCCCAACCTTCAAATAATATGACACAGACACACAGATATTACTTGAGAAGTATTAACATTTTATCCTGATGGGATAATGTTCGTTCTCGGAACGGCTGGCTTTCTCCTATCCTGTCTTCCTTGTCCCTTCGATTTCGGGACGATAAGACCATAGCAGTTACAAAAAAAAAAAATAAATAAATAACATTTTACTTGAAACATAGCACTTTGGGGGCATGCAATTTGAAAATGTATCAAAGAGAAGCTCATGTAAATAGATTTTGTATTCCCAACCTTCAAATAATATGACACAGACACACAGATATTACTTGAGAAGTATTAATATTTTACTTGAAACATAGCACTTTGGGGGCATGCAATTTGAAAATGTAGGAGTAGTAAAATTACCTTCTTGTGTCGTTCAATCATTTCCATTCTGGTGGACTTAAATTCTACAAATACAACTTTTGTCGTGAACCGCAGTCCCCCAAAATTCTCCTTCTTCTGGAGCCTTCCGAAATTTGGCAACCAACCCGGCGATGACAACTTTGTCAACCGCAGCTCTGAATAGCTCGGAACCTTAAATTGTGTGAACCAAAATAGGTAGGTAAACGTCTTTATCAACAAACGTATACAAATGTCTTTATCAACAACAAACGTATACAACTATACTATGGATTATTAAAAAATCCTACAAATATTTTGACTAGCTCTACACGTTCATTGTACTCAGGAAAATTCCTGTACTAAGTTGGTGAGAGGAAAACATTAACGCGTCTCAATTGAGCAAGGGCCACCTAGTGCGTCTAAATTGGTGACAATTAATTATAAATGTGCATCACGCACTTATTTATACAGGGTGGTCGGCGTTCGTTTCACAATAAGTAACAAAATAATAAACAATATAAATATTAATCTGAGCAAACCGAATTTGATCTCTCGAACGCCTTTGTCGATTTTGATGAAATTTACTAAGAATGGCCAACATAAGGTACATGGAATGTACCTATTATAGGTTGATATAATTTTAGGCTCTATTAGCCTCTTGGGCTCTTGTAGGTCCCGTTGGTTCTTTTTTTGCGCGAAGTCCACCTGGGTAGAAGAGATACTGTCCATACCATTTGGTGAATTCCAATACTCAAACATTTGGTGAATTCCTGTTTGTTATTCCTACATCCTCTACAATAGGTACAAGGTGTGGTGTCCACCCTATCTACACAAACATGTGGTAGCCCATACGAATTACACTGTTTATTTTCACATCATACCAGAGACGTGGATAACAATCTTCTCGATAATTCTTCCTTGTTCTTGTATTGGCCATTGTGATCAACATGTCTCGGATCGATCTTGACATTAGACTGACTAGGACTCCGATTGACTATATTCCTTGAATAGGTTTGAGTTGGTTCGACTGTATTGGACTTGAAAAATTAACGAACATTTTTAGCGCACAGAAATTTACGTGAAAATAAATGCTGTGCCTCTACCTCTAGTATTTTATCGTTTAGTTCACGCGGTCTAGGATTTCATTATCTTTTGTCCCTGAAAACTGTTTAGTGACTTTCCCGGATTTTTTCTACCGAGTGATCGTCAGAAACTGTGACGTTATCAGCGATTGTTTTTTGTCCCGTGCGATTTTCGTAACTTTATTACCGGAGTTCGGAGTTTAGCCGTTTGGAATATCCTGAATTTGTGAACTTGTTCCTTGTGAGTTGCAGCAATCATGTATGGCATGCTATTGCAGAGTGTCCAGCATTTCATTCAGGTAAGAATGATTGATTAGTATGTATGTAGGTACATATATTATCATTAGGTATCATGTAGGTAATTTTTCTAATCAACGGCAAACTTTCAATTTCTCATGGCTACAGTAAATCGGGCTTAAAAAATCAATCAACTCATGCATGCAGTTAGATTTTAGATCAATAATATGTTTTTACTCCTGGTAAATTAGACAAATCGGGCAGTATGTACTCTTTTCCTGAGGAGAATATGGCACAATAGACCTTAAAATAATAATAATCACGAATCATGTACCTAATACCTTTAATAATAATAATAGAGACGAATCATGCAATACCTTTTCATTGAGACGAATATTCCACCGGAAAGTGAGACGAATCGTGCCTTTCCCGTATCTTGTTGCCCCTGAATCTGATGTGGAGTGTGCATGTGCAATTGTGCTAATACCTTTAATAATAATAATAGAGACGAATCATGCAATACCTTTTCATTGAGACGAATATTCCACCGGAAAGTGAGACGAATCGTGTCTTTCCCGTATCTTGTTGCCCCTGAATCTGACGTGGAGTGTGCATGTGTATGCTTACTTGTCTTTTTAGTAGCAATATCCGAGATATGTAAGATGTGACATCGCTCTAAGAGTGACAGCCATTGATGCAATAACCTCTTTGTTACTAACGGTATAACGTTTAATGGCACTTGGTGCACAATTGGCCTGCACTCGATAATATCGATACCCATTTTAGACCCGCAAAACTATTGCTTTAAATTCGGCGACAAGTTACTCACTTCCTCACATCCTCATCCAGCCTAAGGAGGGACGAGAAAGGCCAGCAGCACACCATTCCTCAGATAGAAGGATGATCCCAGCTTTTCCTAGCTTATTCCTTCAGATGGTGATTGGGACCCGAAGAGTAAAGAGTTGAGCAAACCTAATCTTCCCCCCTTATCTCTACCAATGTTTCCTCCCCCTCCAAAGTTTGCCACGCGAAGTACAATACTCTACATTCCTCGGTACAAACTCTTTGATTGGATGCCACCAGGATTGAGGACGAATTTCTGTATGAAGGAGAAGGAGGACGAAGAAGAATAGGGGAAAAATACTTGAGGTTTAGAGGGAATTCCCTCTGGCGAGAGGGAAAAGGAGGGAATTACAAAGCGCTTTAGGTAGGTACATAGGTACTGATTTTCTTTAACCACGATCGAATAAACTACGGGCTAAAAATTCCCGGAGGGACGGGCCCAGCTTGTTCTCCTTCTTCCTCATTCTATTCTTTTCTCCTTCCTCTTCCTCCTTTCCGCTTTTTCCTGAAACTTATTCTTCTTCTCCACCACCGCCTTATTCTCCCTTTCCTTCTTCGTCTTCTATCCTGTTATTTCCTACTCTTTAACTTGCTTATGTGTGTGAAATTGTTTTCCCATTGCCAATGCTAGAAGAAAATTGTGTCCACGTTTCCGTCCAAGAAGAGGGGGAAAAAATGGGGTTGAGGGGAAAAGAAAAATATTAGGTTGTCGATTGAAACTATCTTTTGTGTTCAGAATTCTTTGGTGAGTCCAAGGTTGGAAGAATTGTAACAAACTTTCTTGCAATTTGTTTGACAGGAGCCTCATGAGCTATTGTCATGTATGTATTGTAGATAGTACAATACATACATGACACCTATGAATTTTTGTGCCACAAGAAGGATAATAAAATTTGAGGGGAAAAGAAAAATATTAGGTTGTCGATTGAAACTATCTTTTGTGTTCAGAATTCTTTGGTGAGTCCAAGGTTGGAAGAATTGAAACAAACTTTCTTGCAATTTGTTTGACAGGAGCCTCATGAGCTATTGTCATGTACGTATTGTAGATAGTACAATACATACATGACACCTATGAATTTTTGTGCCACAAGAAGGATAATAAAATTTTAAAAAAACATGGTCTAAACTTTCAGACTTTATTTCCTTGAATTTCCCTTTGTTGGCAATCATTGCACTTGAATGCCGAGACATTTTATTTGGAATTTAAGTAATTTTGTGCAGAGAGTAAATAGAAGACGAGAAAAATCGGAAAATTTGCTGTATGCATGTACTTCCCTAGTGCAAGGTATTGCTACCACCAAGAGCTCCGGCTATTTTTGAACATTGTAGAAGATTGGGTTAAAGAAGACAGTATCAGACCACAGTACTAGTGTAGATCATTAGTCATTATGTAAGTTGATGCTGAAATTCGGTTGTAGGGATAGGCGAAACACAACGTACACCTCAGTAGAAGAATCAATAAGAGAGTCAAGAGACCTTTGTCAACGAAATAGACCGTCTTCTGGTATAAATGGATGACCATGAGTCCTATTTTAATGCAGAAATCTAGTTTAATACATTGAAACTCTGAACTGTCTTTTTCAACAGGTAATTCCTGTTCTTATGACACATTACACAGTAATGAGGAGTGCATTTTTCTGTTTACTATAGTTGCTGTAGAAATGCTAGTTTTAGAGCGTGAATTGAAAAATAATACACGTGACGTCAGGACATATCATGAGAACATCGCTTTCCTACGGGAGAATTATACAGAGTGTTCAAAGGAGGCTTTTCCAGATTCCTGTTATTCCAGGATGTACACGTGACGTCAGGACATATCATGAGAACATCGCTTTCCTACGGGAGAATTATACAGAGTGTTCAGGGAGGCTTTTCCAGATTCCTGTTATTCCAGGATTTCCTGGCTCACAACTCACTTTCAATTATGAGAGTGAGTGAGTTATAAAAAAATAAGTGGACTACTTCAGTTCAATTTAGGGTAAGTTTTATCACTTTATTGGGTAGGTAGTTTAGTTTTTGTTTAAATGTTTCCATGCTTTTTTTATTTAAATTTAATGTTTGTAAATCGTCTAATTTACCATGTAATAAACTGAACCAAAACAACGCCCGGTTCGAATACAAGGCTTTCCATTTTTAAATTTAATTAATATTGTTGAAAACCTATTAGGTCTGAAATTTTTTGTTGAATAGCCATATTAGCTAGGTGCCTACCGGAAGAACCTTTTAGACGGGACATCTAACCTTAGAATGAAAATGTTGAAAATAAACAAGTACCTCCTTCAGATAAAACTTTTTTCAAAATTGCATGTGTTGTTTTCTATAGTCTATAATCGTCATCAAATATTTCCTGATCACCCCAAACACGACAGATTATATACATGATCAGCTTCTTAATCATCAAAGCCAAAAACACGAGAAAGAAAACTTGCAAAACGAAACTGAAGTAGAAATAGGTTACAACTATCAGAACTAGAATCAAGATGCAGAGTGGTCCGTTCCCACAAACACGACAGATTATATACATGATCAGCTTCTTAATCATCAAAGCCAAAAACACGAGAAAGAAAACTTGCAAAACGAAACTGAAGTTGAAATAGGTTACAACTATCAGAACTAGAATCAAGATACAGAGTGGTCCGTTCCCACACAGACATGGCATGGTTGAGATCTTCTTTTATTAGGACTACGTGAGTACCATGGATCCTTGGAAGTATTCTTACCAGGGACAACACACAACGCTTTGATTTGCTTGAAAAACAATGCAGGAGATATATGTATCCGTTCCCACACAGACATGGCATGGTTGAGATCTTCTTGTGGGACTAAGTGAGTACCATGGATCCTTGGAAGTATTCTCACCAGGGACAATACACAACGCCTTGATTTGCTTGAAAAACAATGCAGGAGATATGGATGAAGTTTCAAAGTTCTGGTTCCTGACCTGTACGATGCAGAAATTTGACTAAAGTTATGCTGACTGGAAGATTCAACTCACAAAGGCATGTAGTTCTTGAAAAAAGTCTTCAATACTAACAAATGTAAGTGAACCGTCACTTGCCTTTTTTATCAAACACAATCCTGTATAATCCTTTGGCTAACGGTGACACAATGATCAACGCAGGGAAAGTGCTTACGATCGCCGTAGACACTGTTGTCAGCACGAATGTGAAAACTCTGAACTTAATGAGCTGCGTGTGATCCCAAGAGGCAAGGAAAAGGGCGTTGAACATGAAGAAACCAAGAATGATCCAAACAGTTTGTACGAAATCGAGAAGTTCCGTTTCTTCCGACAGGAAATTGTCTATGACGGGATATTTGTTTTTCTTGCCCAGAAACAGGATCGGTGCAGTTATCTTGGCCATTGTTTCTATCGGTCTGCTGACATTGTCTTGTGTTCTTTGTCTATGATGTCCTTTTGTGCTACTTCTAGTGGTGCCAATTTGACTGCCGGAAGATAAGTGGGTACCCCTCCTCCCTTCCTGTTCTCCACCTGTGGTATTCACTTTGGTTTATCCCCCTCTCCTACTTCCCCTCCTTCAGGGGATCCAGGGCTGGCAATGGTGAAAACTTGACGGATACGATTACAGTGCTTACACTCTATTCAAGGCCGTAGTAAAAGGCTGAGGCAGACTAAGTTCCTGTATTATCTTTTCGAAATAGGGCTTTAGACTTTTCGATTAATGAGGCGCCTAATTCGTCTAAAATATCTAAATGGGAATGAGATAAAGAGATAGACAATTTAAAAGAACTTTGTTTTGAGGAAGAATATCGATATGAATAGGTATCGATATGAACTTCAATTTTGAAAGAAGGCGAAGATAGAAAGAGCGATAAAATTAGAAAAATTAACCTGTGGTAAAAGGTCGTACATATTTATTTGGTTCTCAATATTTTGGCAAGCATCCAGCTCACGAATATAGATTTTAAAGCAAACACTGATAGGTAGTTTTTTCCTCCTCCTCTTCCTCCCCCTCCTCCTCCTCCCCCTCCTCCTCCTCCTCCTCTTTCTTCTTCTTCTCCTTCATCATGTGGTCTAGTGTTAGTACTAATCTATGTGTAATGGTGTGATCTGTGTGCATGAGGTATGACATTGTGACTATTTTTGCTAAATTAGTAAATTCCCATTTTCTCCCTCCCATATCATACCTACACTCTTTGTCCTCAATGTTGTAAGAGACTTGTAATGTGAAGTGTGTTGAATATTGTTGCTTGTGTTTTCAACTCTGTATACTAACTTGAAATTTGGAATAGTGCGAAATGTTCCCCGCAGTTGTACGTGATCCTGCTATTGAAAGCGGGATACCAAATGTGGTTCAGTGTGATTTAAACACTTTTGCCTCCCCTTTCTTCCTTCCCCTCTTACTTCTTCGTTTTCTCTTCTTTTCGATACTTCCTCATCTCCAGTTCTTTTCAGACTCTTCTTTCCATTTTTTCTTTCCCTTCCCTTATTAATTCTCTATTGTTTTTTTTTTCGCTTCCTTCCTCTCTTCCTTCTCTAACTCTAGTTCTATACTCTTCTTTGTTTCTTTCTCATCTCTCTCGATCTCCTCCCTCTCTCTTTATCTCTCTTTCTCTCTCTCTCTTTTTCTCTCTCTTTCTCTCTCATTCAGTGTGATATACTAGCCATGTTTCCATTTGCCAGAAGCAGTCTAGAATCCTCTGGATCAGTCGTTCCGCGAAAGTCAAGGGAGTAAAATGAACCGTGAATACGCTCACACTTTTGGTAGAACAGACAATGTGGTGCAGACTTGCTACCTAAACCATCTTCAACTTCAAAATGTGAGTCGTTCCGCGAAAGTCAAGGGAGTAAAATGAACCGTGAATACGCTCACACTTTTGGTAGAACAGACAATGTGGTGCAGACTTGCTAACTAAACCATCTTCAACTTCAAAATGTACATGTTGCATTGTTGTTCCATAGAATATTAGCATGATGAATTTGTTTACTCATTATGTTTGATGCCATGTTTTCTAAATAAGCACGTAATAAGTTTTATTTAGAACAATTTCAACTGTGAGCTTTGTGGTTTTTGTGTGATGAACTCATTTTCTTTAAAAGGTATGCTAGAAAAGGGTTTTCTTTTGTTTATTTCCTCAAGATTTAGGTATCTTAGTTCCTACTAACTTTTCTTTCAAGATGATTGTGTGGAATCGTAGGTGTTCCATAGAATATTAGCATGATGAATTTGTTTACTCATTATGTTTGATGCCATGTTTTCTAAATAAGCACGTAATAAGTTTTATTTATAACAATTTCAACTGTGAGCTTTGTGGTTTTGTGTGATGAACTCATTTTCCTTAAAAGGTATGCTAGAAAAGGGTTTTCTTTTGTTTATTTCCTCAATATTTAGGTATCTTAGTTACTACTAACTTTTCTCTCAAGATGATTGTGTGGATTGTAGGCAGAGTATTGTCTTCCATGTTTTTGTTTTCAGTTATGACGACTCCATCCGAGCAACAGGTCGCTATTTTTCGGATTTTCTCAAGAACGTTGACAATCTGCACTTACAGATGCGTTTTAGTTATCCGAAAATGAAAAGCCCTTCCATGTACATTACGAATTTGGACAAAGACGGTGTCGTTCTGGTCTATAGGAGTTCTAGACATGGATTCACTGAGTATCTGATGGGTAAGTTGGAACTTCTTTTAGTATTGGTTGAGAGTTTACCTCCTCAAGTTTGTCCTGTATGGTTCTTACATAAATTTTGTAACTTAGGTAAGTACTGCCTGTCTATTCTACATAGTATTTAGACTAAAATAAACCTGAGTATTTGATGGGTAAGTTGGAACTTCTTTTAGTATTGGTTGAGAGTTTGCCTCCTCAAGTTTGTCCTGTATGGTTCTTACATAAGTTTTGTAACTTAGGTAAGTACCGCCTGTCTACTCTACATAGTATTTAGACTAAAATAAAAATCCAATATTTGTCTTCAAATCCAAAAGGTTTAGCCTTATCGCCCCACTAAAGATAGGTAATTTAGGTATCAATAATTCTGAAAAGTTTTGTTTCGTTGATGGGTTCACGCCCGTGTTCTTTTCAGGTCAGTTGCATCAGATAGCTGAGGACTTGTACAACATAAAACTGAATATTAGCGTCCTGGATAAATGCTCTTTCCAGCAAGACGTCAAACATGTACAGGTAAGATAACTTGTGCTTTTTACGTGTGAATCAGTAGAGAAGTAATTATTGAATAAGTCTTGACAATCATTTTGCAAAGTTCTCCAATTATGACGAATTTCCTGCAGGTCCGATTTCGTCTGAACTTTGACAACACCGAGTATATCGCTTGGACTACACGGGTAAGATAACTTGTGCTTTTTACGTGTGAATCAGTAGAGAAGTAATTATTGAATAAGTCTTGACAATCATTTTGCAAAGTTCTCCAATAATGACGAATTTCCTGCAGGTCCGATTTCGTCTGAACTTTGACAACACCGAGTATATCGCTTGGACTACACGTCACTCCATAGGGAAGTGTGATCTGCCCAACATATCCTGCAACTTCCTCCTCAAGTTGTTCCCATTTGGGATCCTGATGAATCAAAACATGCGTATTGTGGCTGCTGGAGAGAAAATGATTGACATTTGGGGCACCAATGCTGTGCTGGGCAGACCAGTTGTGGACCATTTCATTCTGCGGAGGCCGAAAGGCATCAAGTTCACTTGGGTCAATGTAAGTTTTTGCTTTCTTTGTGTTCTGTGAATGTGAACGTATATTATATGACAAGGCAACTACTTACGAGTAGTTGCCGGAAGTTGGAGGAACCAACTTTCGGCAATTCCATTCCGTTGTAAAAAAAAACACACACACAAAACAGTTTGTATTTGATGGAATCGCGGATGATCTTGGATAACCTTGGAAATTCCTCTGTTGTCAGATTCTCTATTTGAACTCTGTCATGTTTGAGCTTGAAGTGGTCCGGCCTATGCTGTGCTGGGCAGACCAGTTGTGGACCATTTCATTCTGCGGAGGCCGAAAGGCATCAAGTTCACTTGGGTCAATGTAAGTTTTTGTTTTCTTTGTGTTCTGTGAATGTGAACGTAAATTATATGAAAACCAACTGGAGGAACCAACTTCCGGCAATTCCATTCCGTTGTAAAAAAAAAAAAAAAAACAAAAACAAAGTTTTATTAATTTCGTGAAAACAAAACAATGACAAAATCAGTTTTTATTTGATGGAATCACGGATGATCTTGGACATTCCTCTGTTGTCAGATTCTCTATTTGAACTCTGTCATGTTTGAGCTCGAAGTGGTCCGGCCCTGCATGCGGCCAATGACCAACAAAGAGGAAGATCCCGGCCCTGGGCCTCGGGTAGGAGCCCTACAGTTGCTGACGAGGCGAGGCAGTCAAGGTCAAAGGACGATTCTGCTCAAAGGTCAAATGAGATACTTTAGCGAGGTCAACTCCGTGATATTTCTCTGCAATCCAGTGTGAGTATCAAACAGTTTTGTGGTAGTTTTTGGTAGCTTTTTAATTTTTACAATTTCTTGATTTTTTTTTTTTTTTTAATAACTATGTGGTTCTCCCTCTTTTCAATAAAAGGTATGACACATAAATAATTAGAATATATACTTTTTTTTTTTTTTTTTTTTTTTTTTTTTTTTTTTTGTAGACTACCTAGAATTTTAGCATAGGTAACGTGCTGTTGTTTTTCTTCTTCTGATGCTTTTTATTAGAATAGAAATATTAAAAAAAAAAAGAAAAAAAATGTAGATAAAGGTTTTTTACCATGAATAAATATAATTATCTTTTGTTTATTTCAATATGACTCTTCCACCTAACCTGTCAGTCCCATACATCCTGTATGGCTGATAAAATTATTATTGTATGGCTGATAATTACGACAGCTTCCATTTTGATTCCCAAACTCAATTACATACTCGAAACATTTGAATTTTTATTCAAACAAAAACCTCTCCCCTTTGAAATTGACAACAATGATACTATTGATGATAATAGTAACTATTGATAATAGTGACAGTAATAATAACTAAGTATTGATAATTTTATTATTGACATCTCATTGAAAACATTGATGTTTGAAATCCAGTTCTCAATGCAAACGAACCAATATTCTACTGTTGTATATACAGGGTGGTTCGTGATTTGCGAACCAGGCTTATAT
Source organism: Diaphorina citri (assembly GCF_000475195.1). NCBI lineage: Eukaryota > Metazoa > Arthropoda > Insecta > Hemiptera > Psyllidae > Diaphorina > Diaphorina citri. The sequence continues at coordinate 23,466 of NW_007377474.1, read as the reverse complement.
CTCAGAAACGGCTGGGAATTAAGGAATGAAATAAACGGCATCATGTAGATGAAATTTTGATGATTAAAATGGCTTTTTTCAAATTTGCAACCCCCTTCCCCCCCCCCCCCCCCCGGGCCACCCAAGGTAGAGGTACTTTTCTTCTTTATCTTCCGTGACTTGTGTTACCTAGGTACATAGGTGTACGTAGGAGGTAGGTAATAATTATGAGATTTTTTTTCCCGCGATCCCAGTGGGATTTTATTATTATTCCTTTTTTTTCGCCGGTTTCTCTCTCTCTCTCACACTCTCTCTTCTACATACATGTTTGTATCTTCGTTTCACCTCTGTATTTCTGCCATTTATTTCATTCCTTAATTCCCAGCCGTTTCTGAGATATAAGCGTGGTTCGCAAATCACGAACCACCCTGTATATATATATAAATAAATGAGTAAGAATAAAGGGCACAAGAGTACTTTTCTATCCTTATGAAATGATTCTTTAAGTATTTCCATTAACCAGGAGGTCGTAACCGTAACAAGCTAGTACCTAACCTACCTTAGATTGGACTTTGGAACAACTGGAAAAACTTCAGTAAAGTGATCGTCAACTAAATGAACTCGCAGTGGGAACGCTTCGTATCTTCGTAACCATTTCGGTTTTCTTATTTTCCAATCAAATGTTCGCTTAATTTTCCAACGAACAAGTTCTCATAATTATAATTTTTCTCCTGGGAAATTGCAGCTAGCTCCCCTGCGGCATTCTAACTTGAGAAAAAAAGAACTTTCATACGAAACCCATCTCGTTTAAACTAAAGAGCAGAATGTTAATTTCTTTCCAATGTAACTTCATGTGCTTTCTTATCAGTAGCGTATAAACAAGGAAAAAATCCACTGGTACCTAGATCTGCTCTATCATGAACTCCTACTAAATATTGAAAAAAGTGGTTTAGTCACATCCACCAAAAAGTCTCTAAATACCTAAATAGTTTGATTTTTGCTGTTGGTAGAGATACTGTTGAGATGGATTTTACCTAAGCAGATAAGCTAAGAATAAGTCAATCGAGATAAACCAATGTAGATAGATTGACTGTATCCACCACCCACTACCACCACCACCACCACCAACACCACCACCACCACCATCACCACCACAGTTCCAGTCCAATGGTTTGATTTTTGCTGTTGGTAGAGATACTGTTGAGATGGATTTTACCTAAGCAGATAAGCTAAGAATAAGTCAATCGAGATAAACCAAAGTAGATAGATTGACTGTATCCACCACCCACTACCACCACCACCACCTTCACCACCACAGTTCCAGTCCAATATCTCATGCACGGGGCAAAAGCTCAATATTCTTTAGGAATAAATTTTCAATGTGTCTCTTCTCCTCACTAGAATATAAAGTAGGTAACCGTAGAAAAAGACCCTTCCACTACCAAAGTGCTTAAAGGTCATGAGGGAAATAACAGCATGTGCTTGCTCCATTATGAACTTTGTGCAACTTTTTAAACAATGAAGTTTTTGTGGTGGAATTATTAAAATTGTAATGTAATTTTTTGTCGTCTCACCATTGTGAAATATTTCGAAATTGTAATCTAATACTTACCTATTGCTGTTAGGTTTAGAAGAGATTGGTTTAAATATTAGGCGGGAGATTTCACCTTTGGGTTATTTTTTAATTTCCAAAAAGGAGTAATTAAAAAGACAATTTTATATTCAGGTGTAGCTCCTGTAAAATTTTACTGTAGGTAGTGTAGTACTCCTACCTTCCTATACAAGGGTCAGTGAAAGGCATTTTATTTTTCATATATTCTGACTTTTTGACTGATTGTATTAAATTTATCAATTTCTTTAGCCCCATAAAATATTTTCTCATTTCTGTTGAAGTCTGTTACTGTGCCCAAGAAAATAACTTTATTTCCATGAAAGTTATCAAAATGATAATTCATGATGAAAAATATTTTCTAGAAATATACCTACCTACCTATTTATTTTCGAGTTACCTACAATAACATACCTAGGTAATATAAATCAGGAAATTTTACATATTTCTGTACCCTTATATACATATTATTATCTAGCGTTGCCTAAGAGTGACTTTTAAAGAGATCAGATGAGCTGGAGAAGAACTATGAAGAATTGGACATGTGGAAGAAGTGTGGAGATGATCTGTTGTACTCTATGATACCTCGAAGTGTGGCTGAGCAGCTGAGAGCAGGCGAAAGTACGCTGAGTACATGTAAGGTGAGGATTTTAGGTATTAAAAATGTTATTCTGTTTGGACCATATCTATACAAAGGGCTTTCCACTGCAAGTTTTTTAAGTCACTGCCTGGGATTCAAACCGCAACTCGCAGTCCTCTCGTCATCTAAAGCCTTAGCACTTTCACGGGAACTTTTCGTTTTCAGAACTAATCAGTATTATGGAAATATTCACACACTCTTCTGTCAAGGAAAAATCTTCTTGGTATCAATCTGCCAATTATGGCAAATCCGCGATCCCCCATGACACTTTACTATATTATTCTGTGTTACATACTAATCTATTGCTATTCTCAATAATCTCATTTGCTCATGCTATTCCATACATCATATACGTATACTTTTATTCTATTCTCAGTCTAGTTTACATATTCGCACACCTTGTTCACTACAATTCGTCCTGTTGTAGCGGCTGTGGTAGGACTCAAAGTACCCAGGTATTGCCTGTTTGGAGACACGGTCAATATTGCAGCCCGAATGCAAACTACAAGTCAGGTAAGTTCGTGTATTGCCTCCTTTTGAGTATTTAATATTGTTCTCTTTCAACAGTTTCAACCAATTTTCTTGATTAATAATTACTTTTGCCCTTTTGACGCTTTAACATTGAAAGCGACTTAGATTACGTAAATACGTACATAATTGTTGACATTTATGTAATAGATTTATCTATAAACTCTGTAAAAAGTTAGGGGACAAGGCATTACATGTTTCTGGAAGGATTTTATGTGTGTCTTCAAGTAGGAATGTACACTTTTCTCTTACATGCATGCTCGTACAGATTTCAACATGATACACTTTCGTTTTTCTTTCCTTTTTCTCATTTAATTTTCCTACCAAGAAGAAATCAGAACATGATAAGACAGATAACTTTTTTCCAGTGCTCAAGCTCAACTTTTCAAAATTTCACACTGAAAATATAAAAGTAGTCGCGTAATGTAGGAATTGGATAGGGCAACACAGAATCTGATGTTTATGTCTCTTTTGTAACAGTTTGTCAAGTACATGAATCAGGTTTACACTGCTTTCGATGCCCTTATGGATAGATTCCATGTGTACAAGGTAGGTTTTTTGGAATGCCTAATATATCTATAAACTCCTATTTCCTAACTACTCGTATTTCTGCTTGCTTTTTGAATAATAACTGTTGACTTATAAAGATAACTATGCCATTTTATGACCTGCCTTTCAGAATCATTTGATCAATTTCTTTGTTTGTTGTTCTATTTCTATGGGTAGTTTTTCCAAGTTAACTTTTAGTGTTGCTTATTCTTCTTTCATATTTATAGTAAGATTTTTACAGGTTCATAGATATTATTAATCAGAATCACTGATAACGATGAGGAATCATCTCAGTAGTCTGTAACGTACCATAATCCAGAGCTAGGTAAACCTACATTTTCTTTCTTTTCCTATAAGCAGGTAGATAGGTATGAAAACTATGAGGAGATACGAAATGAAATAATAAAAAAAGAAGTGAAAATCATTTATTTTTCCAACTGTTTTGCAACAGATAGCAGAAAAAAAGCAAAGGTATCATACCCAATGTACAAAAGAAACACTTTCTAGACAATTTATTTTTATTATTGAAAAATAACACGAGTGTCTGTTTTTCCTACTCTTTTTCCGCTCTTCATATTTTCCCGCTCGTCCTGTTTATGGTTAACTAGTTTTATGCTAAATGTGTGTTTTTTTTTCTGTACTTCTCTCGAGTAGGCAATGTAATTCGAACAGACAGAGTACCATTAAGGTGTTGCTGGAGATAGAGTTTGCTCTTTTTGAGCTCTGATATTACAAAGTAAAATGGGAACAGATTTATAGAGTACGGGAGGGAACATGGACCATACTGTCCTTAGGTGCTTTTGAGACATCATTCTAATGTTGAAACAGGTACCCTTTTGAATTTTATCACACATACATACCAACTCAACACATGAAATGTTTAATGATTCTTCACAATCGTGCTACTGAAGACATATTGAAAACAATTCTATAGAATTAAGAATACCTAAAGTATGGTAATCAAGAAATATGGAGGACTTGCAAGAAGAAAAAGATCACCATCGCCAACTATGGGCAGCAATTCATAACTTAGGTACATTAGTTCTTTCCTTCATAACTCGGTCCCTGAGCAGTTTTTTCATTTGGTTCATTTAATCTGAAATGCTCTTGATTCAAGTGTCTCCCTGGCTACCTGAGTAGAACTGAGTAGCTTTATTATTTTTCTACAAATGGAAATGGAATTGAAAAACAAAGCACATGATGCTCAGATACTCATCATTGTCATTCAGAATTCCAGCTTGTATCTAGAAGGTTCAAAGATATCTATTGGACTATTGGGGATTATTCTCTAACGCTTCAATTTACCTTTTTATGAAATCAAAACATCTTTTTTTTTTCTTCTTCCATTAATACAATAAGCAAAGTAAAAACAATTATAGGCACCTATTTTTACATTTAATTCTCACATTATTCTCATATAATATTTTCTTTCGATTTCGCTAATTATTTGTGTATCAAGAATGTGATGGAGTATTACTTTGAATTTTAAATTCATTAATCCATAAATACCTTCACGTTATTGGTTATATCTTTGATAATGCGTGGGTTTAGACTCAATTTGTTATTTAGTTTATATTCAACAGTGTTATCTTCAAAAAATTCAGAACACCCAAAGCGACACTGGTTGCATGTGCCATGTTTGAAGTAATGTGTGTAGGTACTCGTATGTGTACTTTGTAAATTTCCTGTAGAAGTATACACAGGTACAATTTGATGTCAATGTTTGTCCATCTGTTCACTAAATAAGAACAAAAGTTTTTTATGGCTAGACCCTTGTTTTTTTGTGAGTTCTGATGTTTATTTCTACATACTGTTTTGTAAACTTTTTTAAATGTTTAATGATATGCTCAGTAATCCCATAATTTCGCAGTGTGTCTTCTTTAGGAATTTTTCTTGGTGATGGAGTGAACTACTCACATTTGGTTCATTAGATCATTAGTCACAATTATATCTAAGGTGAACAGGGAACAAATAATATTTACTACTAATAGTTTTTCACCAATGTCACCATATTCCAAAACTATATCAAATGTCGACAACAACGGTCTTGTGTTTACAGTTGACTGAACATTGACCACTGAGTGTTTGGCTTTTTGACATTGACTTAAATACAGTGGGTTTTATCTTAAAGTATTTCGTGCAGAAGTCTTGTCGTTGGTCATAGGTTGCAGAATATATTCACTAGTAATACTACAAGGATATAAAAAATATGAAGATTATGAGGCAGGTACTAAAGTCTCTGTTTATGATACTACCTAGGTCCTTCATTAACTTCTGTAAATGATTCATCTGCAATTCTTACTCGTGCAACAAATTCAAATTTAGCTACATGCCTTTCTCTTTCCAATATCTCATGCACGGGGCAAAAGCTCAATATTCTTTAGGAATAAATTTTCAATGTGTCTCTTCTCCTCACTAGAATATAAAGTAAGAAAAAGACCCTTCCACTACCAAAGTGCTTAAAGGTCATGAGGGAAATAACAGCATGTGCTTGCTCCATTATGAACTTTGTGCAACTTTTTAAACAATGAAGTTTTTGTGGTGGAATTATTAAAATTGTAATGTAATTTTTTGTCGTCTTACCATTGTGAAATATTTCGAAATTGTAATCTAATACTTACCTATTGCTGTTAGGTTTAGAAGAGATCGGTTTAAATATTAGGTTGAAAAGAGGGTTATTTTTCAATTTCCAAAAAGGAGTAATTAAAAAGACAATTTTAGATTTAGGTGTAGCTCTTGTAAAATTTTACAATAGTAGGTAGTACCTTCCTACCTTCCCATACAACGGTCAGTGAAAGGCATTTTATTTTTTCATATATTCTCACCTTTTGACTGGTTGTATTAAATTTATCAATTTCTTTAGCCCCATAAAATATTTTCTCATTTCTGTTGAAGTCTGTTACTGTGCCCAAGAAAATAACTTTATTTCCATGAAATTTATCAAAATGATAATTTATCATGAAAAATGTTTTCTAGAAATACACCTACCTACCTATTTATTTTCGAGTTGGGTACTTACAATAACATACCTAGGTAATATCAATCAGGAAATTTTACATATTTCTGTATACTTATATAGGTACCTACATATTATTATATAGCGTTGCCTAAGAGTGACTTTTAATTTTTGAAGACTTTGAAATTGAATTTTACTTCACAAAGGAGCAGGTATCTACCTACCTAGGTATTATCACTTAGGTATAAAATGGTACACAAAAGAAAACTTAAAATGCGATTTTCTCGAAATGTTGAAAATGTCACTTAGGGCGTTTTTGAATTCAACCCCCCAATTTTTTGAAGACTTTGAAATTGAATTTTACTTCACAATGGAGCAGGTATCTAACTTACCTAGGTATTATCACTAGGTATGTAGGTACCTACTACAAATCCAACAGGTGACCACTAATCTCTTGGCTACCTACTGAAATGAGAAAAATGAGTTTTCCTATTCGGTAGGTAAATAGGTACCTAGAATGTGTACAAAAAATCTGTATTCCAGAGCTCTGGCAAGCCAAGTAACGTGTTACTCCATCCCTATAATCCTCATTCTTCTCCTTATCCTTCTTTTTATCCAGATACCTTCATTAGCTAGATACAGGTACTATTCTATTTCGAGTGATTTATGAGTCTTCCCCATTGTGTAGATAGTGCAATCCCTACCGAAAAACATGACTATACGTATCTTCTACTCCAGTTCAACCCCCCCCCCTCCCGGGTCACCCAAGGTATAGGTACTTTTCTTCTTTATCTTCCATGACTTGTGTACCTACCTACAAGTAGGTACATAGGTGTACATAGGAGGTAATAATTATGAGATTTTTTCCCGCGATCCCAGTGGGATTTTATTATTATTCCTTTTTTTTTCGCCGGTTTCTCTCTCTCTTCTACATACATGTTCGCCCACCTAAAAAACGTACCATTTATTGGCCCACCTGTACCATACGCCACATAAGTCTGAACTGGACGAAAATTTTCAAGATCCAAATTCATCAAAAGAAAGAGCTTAAAGACCGCTATCGAACCAGTGCTGTTCAAAAATTGTAGTCATAAAAACAAAAATTATAAAAATAAATGTGGGCAGGTGGGCCAATAAATGGTACGTTTTTTAGATGGGCGAATAAATGGTACACTTACCCTACTATTTTTTTTTTTTTTTTAGGGAAATATGTACTCGTATGGAAGAGAGGAGGGGAAAAAGGGAAATTTGAGTAGGGAAAATTAGAATCGGAATCACGCGTTTTCTATTAAAAAAGAACGTGAGAGAAGCCTGACCACTTTGGTCTTGAGATAATGTCTGATATGAGAAAAAAGTAGCATCTAATGTACAAATACAAAGGTACCTATGTGCAAAATAGGTACCTGAGTAACATATACATAGCTTGCAAAATGAACAAATTGTAAGTTCATGGCTGAATCTCACACATGACTGCCAAAAAGTAGTCAAATTATGTAACTTGCTTATATTTTTTTTGTGTAGGGAAAAGATAGGGAGAGAGAGAGAGAGACTAGAAAAAACAAACTGATGGAGCTACTAACAGTTTCCAATAATACAGAATGTAGAATAGAAGGATAAAATAGAAAGCTGTAAATTTTGTCACGTGGAACCTTTCCTCCGAGAAGAGGAAATACAATAGCATCATGAAATAGCGGTCCGTAAAATTGTAACTTTGAGATAGCTACTCTTTTTTTTTGAGGTCTGACAGAGGAAACTGTAACACGTGGAACCTTTCCTCCGAGAAGAGGAAATACAATAGCATCATGAAATAGCGGTCCGTAAAATTGTAACTTTGAGATAGCTACTCTTATTGTACGAGTTAGAGGTGTATGTAGGTAGGTTCCTAATTATTCGATTTACGAGTACCTAATGCCTAATGGTTCATTTTCCGGTGGAGATGGCTGTCTGCTCGAACTCAGATGAACCTGTCGAGCGACTTTACATACTACCAATTACAACCACCTACATTTATTATGTACCTAATTAATTTCTATTTTCTGTTTACGACTGATTTTGTTGACCACTTTTTCGGGAGAAAATAACATAAAAAAGTCTGTTTTTTTTTCTCCTCCTCTTCCTCCTCCTCCTCCCCCCCGCTCTTCTTTTCTATTAACCATTCGTTCCGCGTCCGCCCGTTCTTTTTTTCGCCAGGGTTTGCAACTTGGACGAACTCCAAAGTACTCAGCTCTACTTAAATGACCTCAACTTACACGGTCTCAGCCGAGAGCTGGTGCTGGCGGGTTGGCAACACTGTGCAAGGTAAGTGGTGGGTTTGGCAACGTGTGTCAGGTGGAACCGTAAGTCATAGAATTGTTAGAGGGGGAAGAAAGTCATTGCCAATTTGATGCTGGGGGACTTTTGCACGTTTTTCCAAAGGTCATTTTTCATTGCTTTGGGGTTGTTGGTTTTATTCAAGGTCTGTTAGATATATCATCCTTTATATCAGATTTTTCGTATATATATATCAGATTAGATATCATATCATCTAAAGTCTAAACAATTATCATCAATAATTCCTAAAGGCACATTCCTCTATCTGATGTCTCTACATAGTTTGGAACTTTTAGTGATACTGATAGGTACTAATGGCAATATCCCGGTTTTATCTTTGAAATAAGATTGCCAAAAGACATCCTCAAGCTCTTCTTTTGTAATAAGAACACCAAATAAAATCTGGTCCTCCAATATATATATAAATAAGAGAAAAATGAGAGGAACGCAGATATGTGTGTATCTAGTATCCATTTGTGAATATGACATCTCCACCAATAAAACTAAGAACTCTCTTATTTGTGAAAATGACATCTCCACTAATGCTTCTTTTATCAAACCGGTAAGTCATAGAATTGTTAGAGGGGGAAGAAAGTCATTGCCAATTTGATGCTGGGGGACTTTTGCACGTTTTTCCAAAGGTCATTTTTCTTTGCTTTGGGGTTGTTAGTTTTATTCAAAGTCTGTTAGATATATCCTTCTTTATATCAGATTTTTTTTTTTTTTTTCATCAGATTATAGATATCATATCATCTATACTTCTATACAATTATCATCAATAATTCCTAAAGGCACATTCCTCTATCTGATGTCTCTACATAGTTTGGAACTTTTAGTGATACTGATAGGTACTAAAGGCATTATCCCGGTTCTATCCTTGAAATAAGATTGCCAAAAGACATCCTCAAGCTCTTCTTTTGTAATAGGAACATCATATAAAATCTGGTCCTCCAATATTTATAGGAGAAAAATGAGAGGAACGCAGATATTTGTGTATCTAGTATCCATTTGTGAATATGACATCTCCACCAATAAAACTAAAAACTCTCTCATTTGTGAAAATGACATCTCCACTAATGCTTCTTTTATCAAACCGCTTCCAGACTTGAATTCCTATGCGAGAAAGCAGAGCAGAGATCAGATGAGCTGGAGAAGAACTATGAAGAATTGGACATGTGGAAGAAGTGTGGAGATGATCTGTTGTACTCTATGATACCTCGGAGTGTGGCTGAGCAGCTGAGAGCAGGCGAAAGTACGCTGAGTACATGTAAGGTGAGGATTTTAGGTACCTATTAAAAAATGTTATTCTGTTTGGACCATATCTATATAAAGGGCTTTCTACTGCAAGTTTTTTAAGTCACTGCCTGGGATTCAAACCGCAACTCGCAGTTCTCTCGACATCTAAAGCCTTAGCACTTTCACGGGAACTTTTCGTTTTCAGAACTAATCAGTATTATGGAAGTATTCACACACTCTTCTGTCAAGGAAAAATCTTCTTGGTATCAATCTATCAATCTGCCAATTATGGCAAATCCCCGATCCCCCATGACACTTTACTATATTATTCTTTGTTACATACTAATCTATTGCTATTCTCAATAATCTCATTTGCTCATGCTATTCCATACATCACTCCTTTTTTTCCTGGTTCCATCAAATATTTTAAATCCTCAAATTCTGTCCTCGTTTCTTCTTTACTTGTTTCATATTTAGCCTTTACCTACTTTTGGCAGGACGGCTTTTAGCTCGGCCATGACCTCTATGTAATTCACTCTTCTCTATATCATCTATTATTTTTCGTTTATTCTCTTGACTTTCACTATTGGACATATTATTATGAATGCTTTGCTCTATGTGTTGAAATCAATTATCTTTACAAGTTAATAGTTCTGATCAGAATCAGATCACCACGATTTTTCCTAGAAATTAAGATTGCATTGTTGAACAGTTTACATTTAAGGGCTAACTGAGAGTTTGTTTTGTAAATAGCTTTTGTTTTAACCATTTGCATAAATGTGTTTGCCAAATATTTTTCTTCATATACGGAGTAAGTTTAGGTTTACCTTGCATATATTGTACCTTGAAATTTCTTCTTCCCTTGTAACTTAAGATTGCATTGTTGAACAGTTTACATTTAAGGGCTAACTGAGAGTTTGTTTTGTAAATAGCTTTTGTTTTAACCATTTGCATAAACGTGTTTGCCAAATATTTTTCTTCATATACGGAGTAAGTTTAGGTTTACCTTGCAAATATTGTACCTTGAAATTTCTTCTTCCCTTGTAATATTTTCTACTGTTGCTGATTGTATGTCTTTATTAGTTGAGACTTTTGATAAAGTTGTGAGTCACTTTATCTCATATTCTTTTTCTCTAAAATTAGAAGAGTGTGTTTGTGTGTCGACGTAGTGTTGCCGGACCTACTCAGGCTGGGTGAAGTTAATGTGAGCAGGTGGGTAGCTTAGTAGCTGAATGGATTGTAAAGCCCCCGTTACTAAAGAGTATAGTAGTAGAGAGTTTTTGCAACCAATGGTATCTGCGCATGTGGGGAAACGATAATAACGTTCAAGAGTTCAATTAACGGGACGGGACACTTATTTTGGTCGCAAAAACTCTCGAGTTATAGGTTATATCAAAAGGTTCTTGGGATTGTCCGATCTATGTTCTCAGGTGTGCATTCAGGTCCTGTTGTAGCGGCTGTGGTAGGACTCAAAGTACCCAGGTATTGCCTGTTTGGAGACACGGTCAATATTGCAGCCCGAATGCAAACCACAAGTCAGGTAAGTTCGTGTATTGCTTCCTTTTGAGTATTTAATTGTTCTCAGTTGTGAGTCACTTTATCTCATATTCTTTTTCTCTAAAATTAGAAGAGTGTGTTTGTGTGTCGACGTAGTATTGCCGGACCTACTCATAGTTGTGAGTCACTTTATCTCATATTCTTTTTCTCTAAAATTAGAAGAGTGTGTTTGTGTGTCGACGTAGTATTGCCGGACCTACTCAGGCTGGGTGAAGTTAATGTGAGCAGGTGGGTAGCTTTGTAGCTGAATGGATTGTAAAGCCCCGTTACTAAAGAGTATAGTAGTAGAGAGTTTTTGCAACGAATGGTATCTGCGCATGTGGGGAAACGATAATAACGTTCAAGAGGACGGGCCACTAATTTTGGTCGCAAAAACTCTCGAGTTATAGGTTATATCAAAAAGTTCTCGGAGAGAGAGAGAAACAACGCAAAAAGGGTTACGAGTTTTCCGATTTTGATTAAGTTTCGTGCAAATTTTCTTTCTTTCTTTTTTTTTTTTTTTCAGCACTAAAAAATAAAAATAAACATCGACTTGGAAGGTACGCTCTTTTCGAAAATCCATCTATCAAGTTTTATGATGATAAAGTTTTAGCTGGGTGACCCTATTTTCACTTTATTTTATGACCAAAGAGGTGCCAATCTACACTGGCGAGCAGAAAAAAATTGACTTACCGTGGGGAAATTCTGCGTCTCCACACTCTCCACTAACTCTCCACTCGTAGTAGTGTGCTACGAATTACGAATGTAACATTCCACAATGTACAATAGAATACGTGATGGGAGTTTTGGCATCTCCACTAATTCTTGACTATGCTATAAGTAGGTATAACATTCCACAGTCACAGTGTGCAATAGAATACGCAATAGGAGTTTTGGCATCTGCATTATTTCTTGACTATGCTACGAGTGTACGAGTATGGTGCACTCTATGTTCATTTTGGAATAATGGGAGTTTCGACATCTCCACTAATTTTACGAAACTAACATTGACAGCTGCGGCAGATTTTCGTATTTACTTGTAAATACACAATTTGAATCTTGGGTGAAGCCAATTTCTTTGCTTCCTAGTGTGCACCACCTCTTTGAACGAATTACCTACTTCTCTGAGATACTTTTGATGTAGAGCTGATCAGCCTCTTTATGGCAATTCTTGAAAAGCTAAAAAGTTTTCAATAATTCGTACTAACCTTTTCCAATTTCAAATCGAAGTCGATCAAAGGCTTTATCCCTATCCTGTATGCTCCAGATGAAGGAAAGAAGGGAATTTAATATATTATGTAAACTGAATCAGGGTGAAAACCTAAAGCTGTCTCAAGTGTCATGACGGGGAACTTCAAGTTAAACATATTAGAGAGAGAGAGAGAGAGAGAGAGAGAGAGAGAGAGAGAAAGAGAGAAAGAAAGAGAAGGAGAGACGCAAACTAAATTACAACTTGCCACTTAATCCCTCTATGTCATCGACGGCAACTTCGTCTCTTTAGGAAATAGCATCATTTTTGCTGATTTTCCTTCATCATCTCTCCTTCGACTTGATCTTCATTTTCTTCCTCATGATCTCTATTTTCTTCTTCCTCTCCTCCTCCTCCTCCTCCTCCTCCTCCGCCTCCTCCTCCTCTTCTTCTTCTTTGTTATTTTATTTAAACATTTGAGCTTCTCTCCATAATTATACGCTTGTGCTCTTATTATTTTCTGCTCCTTATAAGAAAAGTTTTTTTCATGAAGCTTTCTCCTTTTTTTCCTGGTTCCATCAAATATTTTAAATCCTCAAATTCTGTCCTCGTTTCTTCTTTACTTGTTTCATATTTAGCCTTTACTTTTGGCAGGACGGCTTTTAGCTCGGCCATGACCTCTATGTAATTCACTCTTCTCTACATCATCTATTATATTGAAAAACAAAGCACATGATGCTCAGATACTCATCATTGTCATTCAGAATTCCAGACTTGTATCTAGAAGGTTCAAAGATATCTATCTATTGGGGATTATTCTCTAACGCTTCAATTTACCTTTTTATGAAATCAAAACTTTTTTTTTCTTCCTTAAATTAATACAATAAGCAAAGTAAAAACAATTATAGGCACCTATTTTTATTTTTAATTCTCGCATTATTCTCATATATTTTTTTTCGATTTCGCTAATTATTTGTGTATCAATAATGTGATGGAGTATTACTTTGTATTTCAAATTCATTAATCCATAAATAACTTCACGTTATTGGTTATATCTTTGACAATGCGTGGGTTTAGACTCAATTTGTTATTTAGTTTATATTCAACAGTGTTATTTAGTTTATATCCAACAGTGTTAAAAACTTCAGAACATCCAAAGCGACACTGGTTGCATGTGCCATGTTTGAAGTAATGTGTGTAGGTACTCGTATGTGTACTTTGTAAATTTCCTGTAGAAGTATACATAGGTACAATTTGATGTCAATGTTTGTTCATCTGTTCAATAAATAAAAACAAAAGTTTTTTTTATGGCTAGACCCTTGTTTTTTTGTGAGTTTTGATGTTTATTTCTACGTATTGTTTTGTAAACTTTATTCAATGTTTAATGATATTCTCAGTAATCCCATAATTTTGTACCTAGTGTGTCTTCTTTAGAAATTTTTCTTGCTGATGGAGTAAACTACTCACATTTGGTTCATTAGATCATTAGTCACAATTATATCTAAGGTGAACAGGGAACAAATAATATTTACTACTAATAGTTTTTCACCAATGTCACCATATTCCAAAACTATATCAAATGTCGACAACAACGGTCTTGTGTTTACAGTTGACTGAACATTGACCACTGAGTGTTTGGCTTTTTGACATTGACTTAAATACAGTGGGTTTTATCTTAAAGTATTTCGTGCAGAAGTCTTGTCGTTGGTCATAGGTTGCAGAATATATTCACTAGTAATACTACAAGGATATAAAAAATATGAAGATTATGAGGCAGGTACTAAAGTCTCTGTGTCTTACTAAAGTGTCAGTTTATGATACTATCTAGGTCCTTCATTTACTTCTGTAAATGATTCATCTGCAATTCTTACCCGTGCAACAAATTCAAATTTAGCTATTCCTTTCTCTCTATTTTTCCACCTGTTTCTCTTAGGTGGAAACAGTGGGTCAGGTGTACATGGCAGTCAGTGGGGCTCCAGAGGAAACACCACATCACGCCTGCAACATTTCAGACCTGTCACTGAGTTTCATTGAAACAGTTGAAAACATGAAGGAAGGCTCGGACAACAACATCCAGATTAGAATCGGTAAGTATTCTTGTTCCTTACAGTACAGAATTTATGCAGCACCGTGAACCAAACTTCTTTTATCTTTTCCTCATTTTTTATAACAGGTCAATTCCATTCTGCTAACGGGGTTGTTATGAATTTACTGAGCTACCTTTCGGTCTGAGAAACGGCACCACCTCTTTGAACGAATTACCTACTTCTCTGAGATACTTTTGATGTAGAGCTGATCAGCCTCTTTATGGCAATTCTTGAAAAGCTAGAACTTTTCAATAATTCGTAGGCCTTTTCCAATTTCCCTATTAACCTTTTCCAATTTCCAATCGAAGCCGATCAAAGGCTTTATCACCATCCTGTATGCTCCAGATGAAGGATAGAAGGGAATTTAGTATATTATGTAAACTGAATCAGGGTGAAAACCTAAAGCTCAAAGCTGTCTCAAGTGTGATGACGGGGAACTTCAAGTTAAACAGATCAGTGGTGGTTGATCAGATACCATGAAGGTGTGCCTACTGTCGACAGCAGTCGATCAACATCGACTGGACCGCACAAAGTAGAGTTGTATTTTTCTTTCGAGACACTGACCAATGAAAATCAGTTTGCATTGGAGCTGTCGGTGTTCAATTTTCCAGTAAACGGTGGCATTTTCCAGAACGAAAAGTACACCTTAGGTAAAATCAAAGGATTTTGGTGCAAAGAGACGTGTTTCAAGACTTTCAAGTGATGTCGATCTACGTCGATCAATCATAGTTTCTATACGATTATGTCGATTTGTTGAACAAAAATCTGGTGTGAACATCACACGACACTTTCCTTATCCTATTGAATGGTGCTTATTTGGGGTGTTCTGTTGTAACATTTAACAATATCTCTAACCGTTTAGTCGATATAGCTGAAAACCGCCAAAAAGCGGTCGAAACAGAGAGAGAGAGAGAAGGAGAGACGCAAACTAAATTACAACTTGCCACTTAATCCCTCTATGTCATCGACGGCAACTTCGTCTCTTTAAGAAATAGCATCATTTTTGCTGATTTTTCTTCATCATCTCTCCTTCCACTTGATCTTCATTTTCTTCCTCATGATCTCTATTTTCTTCTTCCTCTTCTTCTTCTTGGTTTTTATTTTATTTAAACATTTTAGCTTCTCTCCGGTTTCGTGTCGCATCCTTGTCACATTTGACAGCTACATACCAAATTTCAAGTCTCTAGCTCTTACCGTTCTCGAGATATTTTGTCTACAGACAGACAGACAGACACACAGACAGACAGACACACACAACGACCAATGACTGAAACTTTGGATTTAGGCTTTAGGGACCTCAAAACGTGTTTTGACACTAAAAACTGATCATCGAAAGTTTGACCCGATTACATTACTTTCCTTCCTATAGGATAAGGAAAGTAAAAATACACCTCTAGCAGAAGTTTGTTCGCCGCTGTTTTATTTTCATCCAGGACACAAGGATGACAAGGTCATATTTCCAGACCATGTGCCACAACATTGATGGCATTGATGGATTGAGATGTATTGGAAATCAGGGACAGGGACCCGCGTGAGGCCCAGTCGGCCCAAAATCTAATGAGAAAATTGAAATTTTCATTTGCATGATGAACGACGAACGTCTTTACCGAATTTCTTCAGGATTAAATAGGCCATTTACCGAATTTCAAAAGGATTAAATAGGCCATTCGAGAGTTATGGTAAAACAGGCGTACAGTCAAAACTAGATCGTAGAAAACCAAACAAAGACACAAACGAAACGAACTAAAATCAAAAATCGTCGAGTTAAAACTTGACAGCTTGACACTCTCTTCGCTCGTTCAATATAGGTAAGTGGATGTGTCAAATTTCCCACTATAAGTGGATGTGTCAAATTTCCCGCTTACTGATTTACACTGATAGATATTCGCATGATGGTATAATGCTCTAGTTAGGAGTAGGTAAGTACAACGAAACTTGTATGTCAGACAAATAAAGCAGAGGTAATGGGAAGGAGGGAGGGAGTGAGTGAGAGAGAGAGAGGGAGAGAGAGAGGGAGGGAGGGAGAGAGAGAGAAACAACGCAAAAAGGGTTACGAGTTTTCCGATTTTGATTAAGTTTCGTGCAAATTTTCTTTCTTTCTTTTTTTTTCAGCACTAAAAAATAAAAATAAACATCGACTTGGAAGGTACGCTCTTTTCGAAAATCCATCTATCAAGTTTTATGATGATAAAGTTTTAGCTGGGTGACCCTATTTTCACTTTATTTTATGACCAAAGAGATGCCACTCTACACTGGCGAGCAGAAAAAAATTAACTTACCGTGGGGAAATTGTGCGTCTCCAAACTCTCCACTAACTGTTATAACTACTACGAGTGTGCTACGAATTACGAATGTATCATTCCACAGTGTACAATAGAATACGTGATGGGAGTTTTGGCATCTCCACTAATTCTTAACTATGCTACAAGTAGGTATAACATTCCACAGTCACAGTGTGCAATAGAATACGCAATAGGAGTCTTGGCATCTCCATTAATTCTTGACTACGAGTGTACGAGTATGGTGCACTGTATGTTCAATTTGGAATAATGGGAGTTTCGACATCTCCACTAATTTTACGAAACTAACATTGACAGCTGCGGCAGATTTTCGTACTTACTTGTAAATACACAATTTGAACCTTGGGTGAAGCCAATTTCTTTGCTTCCTAGTGTATATAATTACATCCAAGTTAATGCAGGATTCACCGGGATTCTCTTTAGTTCTTGAAGATTATGTTTGTATTTGTTTGAATCACAACATATCCCGCAGGAAATATTGATGATTCGACCATGACCAATTGACCATGATGTGTGTGTAAGTTAAATTTATACTTTGTTGTTCTTTATTCGATTTTTGTTTGTTTGTTTTTTAGTTTTTTGTTTTGTTTGTTTTTTTTTTTAATGTGGTTTTACCCTCTGTTTGGTAACAAGATACCCATCAACCTGAGTCTAGGTCCTTAGATGCCCATCACCTTTCAACCTAATTCATAAACCATTTGGTTGTGGTGAAGCTCCTTTTGAATTTCTTTCTCACTTCCAAACAAATTTTTCAAACTGTCCACCCCAACATAGGTCGCTATTTTTACTTTCCTTATCCTATAGGAAGGAAAGTAATGTAGTCGGGTCAAATTTTCGATGGTCAGTTTTTAGTGCCAAACACGTTTTGAGGTCCCTAGAGCCTAAATTCAAAGTTTCAGCCATTGGTCCGTGTGTGTGTGTCTGTCTGTAAACAAAATATCTCGAGAACGGTAAGAGCTAGAGACTTGAAATTTGGTATGTAGCTGTCAAATGTGACAAGGATGCGACACGAAACTTTTGGTTAAGACCGGTGTAACGCTTGGCGGCATTTTACTGCTTTTTGGCGGTTTTCGGTGTAATTTAACAATATCTCGGGAACGGTATAAGCTAGAGACTTGAACTTTGGTATGTAGTTCACAAATGTGTCAAATATGCAATATAAAACGTTTGGTTAAAGTAGGTGCTGCGGTTGGCGGTATTTTGACCGCTTTTTGGCGGGTTTCGACCGCTTTTTGGCGGTTTTCAGCTATATCGACTAAACGGTTAGAGATATTGTAAATGTTACAACAGAACACCCAAATAAGCACCATTCAATAGGATAAGGAAAGTCGTGTGATGTTCACACCAGATTTTTGTTCAACAAATCGACATAATCGTATAGAAACTATGATTGATCGACGTAGATCGACATCACTTGAAAGTCTTGAAACACGTCTCTTTGCACCAAAATCCTTTGATTTTACCTAAGGTGTACTTTTCGTTCTGGAAAATGCCACCGTTTACTGGAAAATTGAACACCGACAGCTCCAATGCAAACTGATTTTCATTGGTCAGTGTCTCGAAAGAAAAATACAACTCTACTTTGTGCGGTCCAGTCGATGTTGATCGACTGCTGTCGACAGTAGGCACACCTTCATGGTATCTGATCAACCACCACTGATCTCTTTTTCGTAAGCAGGTTGCTTCTATTATGAAAAATTGCCGCGAAACATGAAACTACTTTAAACAAGGTCGAAATCGGAGCTTTTAGGACCAGCATGTAAATTTAGAACACTTTTAGATAATCCCGGCTTCCATTGGGACATGAGATGAAAGTAAAAACAGTTTTAATGCACGCATAAAATATTAATTAGGGAAATAACCTAATTATTTATTTTCGAAAATTTAAAACAATAGCACATTAAAAAGACGTAGAATAAACGTATAGATAGGTAAAGTAAGTATAAGAGATTACGTAAATCATAGGTGGGTAAATTCAATAAAATTTATTCAAAATTAGGTATCACACTTAAAATGAGAAATTGAATAAGTAAATTATCTTAATTATTATTATTATTGTTGTATTTACCTTTTGTACAATGGGAATTCCCGTAAATAAATGTAAAAAAAAAGTCATCCGTCCCCTGAAGAGTGAACCGCTGAACCATTCTGTTACTTTGAGGTTCTTTTCCAGTCTATGTGTCTGAAGAGGATGTATCCGAAGTTTTTTTTTTACCCACTCAGACAAGATTATAGGTAAATCAGAGTCTGATGTGGAACAAGTTTGAATAAAAGTGTGTGAAGATCTCGATACATCCAATATACAGGCTGGCTTAGGAAAATTGAGCTACTGTTTCCTTAAAAAAAAGTAAACAAATGTAGGTATTTCTTTCAACTTCCAAGGAGTCAACTTTTGTTACCTACTTTAACGATTCTTATCTAACAATTTCTAAAATGTATCAAGGTATTCGAAAAAATTTGAAATGTGGAGCAGCTGTTTTCGGCTGGCCAATCCCGCTCCGCAGTCTCACAGATCTTCGGTCAAACTAAAAGTTCTGTCAGACCGCCGCGCCGCCTCGTCATCTGTTGTTATCTTGTGAGAAACACAGAACTGTCCTACTTTTCATCCATTGAACCAATCAGGGGACTCATCCAACTTTACCTGACCTACCCTGTATTAAACCTCTGATACACCGATATATTCGGGTTTAAAGTTTCTCTTCGAAGTACAACTTTACAGTCTAGCCACGTACTTCTAAACTTTCAGGTTGCCTCACCTCTATAAAGAGTGGGGCAACCTCTCAACCAAAGAGTCTTTTCTAACACTTTTCATTAGCAGGTTCCAAGGAGTACGTAGGTATCTAGTGTAGATATAGTGCTCTCTAATGTGGACATAATAGCGATTCGGAGATTCAAACACTGTCTATAATTTGGAGAGAAAAGTGTCTAGTTTGGTTTTTGTTAAGTTTGATGTATGCTAAGAGCAAATGGACTGGATACTGCTACCCGAACGTTTGAACCTGTGGGACACATTTTAAGTGCTGCGATTATTGGCATTCCTAGTCTTCCGGTTCTGTAGAAATCATGAAAAGAAAATTATTAATTTGGTATCATCATAATTATTTTTCTTCCCAAGAATTAAATACCTATATGAAGTAATGGGTACCTACCTCAAAAAGATTAAAATCCAGCCTCAAACAGTTGAAACTAATTTGGGACATTTTCCTTGAAAGCTCAGGTGTGGCATCGGTGCAGCTTACTTCTTTTATAACACTGATACACTTAAACTCTTTTAATTACTTGCCCAGTTTGTTAATTTACTCGTAGCATGAGCATTTTTCCAAGCTCTTTAAAAGCTCATTTCGAACTCCCATCAAACTTTCAAAGTCAACCCTTACCACGGTGGAAGGTGCACCCATACTTATAAACCAATTAGAATTTTATGACCACCCTGTGATCCAATTATGCCGGCTATTAGGAAACGGGGATGCACATAAAAAATGTTATTATGATTTTTCATTTAACTTTCTTTTTTCTTTTCTTCCTCTAAAGTTTAACGTTAAAAATTAAATTACTCGGAGCTTTTAAAGTTAAAAAAATATATGTATAGATATATTAGAGATTAAAAAGTTTAATTGAAGGATTTACATAAAATGTTTAAGAGCTTTTTTTTCCAGTCGGAAACTTTTCGGTGCGATCTTTGGATTTTCTTACCAGAAAACTTGTTCAACCTCACCGTCTATTCTATTGTACAGTGTCAAAAGTCAATAGTTTCTTTTTGAGGGAGAGGCACGTAATTCGATATTTGAAATGAAAAGAAACACGTGTAAAATAGGTGTCCGATGTGGAGCCCCCCTGTTTTTGGACCCCCCAGCCGGTCACGATTCCTGTCTTGTTGGAGAAGCTCTTGCCTGAAACATTGGAAAACAGGAGTGGAAATTTAGTTCGATTCAATTTGATTCTGGATACCATTCAGTCCGATAGAGCAAATTAAAATCTTATGTGGAAATGACAACAATATTGACCTCCCAGCATCGGAGTTCTGTGGATATTTTGGTGGTAGAAAGTGTCTCAAGAATCTCTGGTAGTAGCTGATCACTGTCCATCACAGTGTTTATAATGTTTATAAATATTGTCAAAGTATTACCAACCAACATTCCATATTAGCTAAATAATTCTCAAAGTATAACAACGTCATTCCATAAGCTTCAAAATTTCTTAAAAATAGAACCGTTTTATCCTACCTTTCCCTGTTCCCTATTTTACATTACAGTTTACCCTACCTTATCATTCCCTTCAAACACTTTTCCTACTTTGTCGTTATCTTGCACACTCAAATTTTCCAATCACGTAAAAGGGAAAAGCTGGAAAAAAGGGAGAGAACAAAAGACAGGAAACCGAAACCTTGGATACATTAACCCAGTTTAAAACCCTACTTCTTTCTCCACTAACACGGACTTCTTTCTCCACTAACACTAGATTCTTTCTCCAATAACACTGACTTCTTTCTCTACCTACAGTTCATTTTTCCTCCACTAACACCGATCTCTTTCTCCACTAATACTGACTTATTTCTCCACTAACACTGACTTATTTCTCTACTTACAGTTCGTTTTTCCTCCACTAACACCGATCTCTTTCTCCACTAACACTGACTTATTTCTCCACTAACACTAATTTATTTCTCCACTAACACTGACTTTTTTCAAACTCACTCCCTCTTCAAATAATCTTTCTTTTTCTTCATTCTCTTCTCCTTTAAATTTTCCTCTTCCCCATCTTCTCTAGCATTTACAGCTTATACACTTACAGGAAAAATAGTTGCTGGAATGAAAAAAATATTGAGGGAGAGAGAGATAGAGAGAGAGAGAGAGAGAGAGAGAGAGATGGGAGAAAAGGTGTGACAAAAATAGAAAGGAGAGAGAAATAGGGAAAGAAAGGATGAAAAAACTTGAAGAATCTAGAGTTCAAGAACAAATTTAAATTCTTTAAAAGCGATTTGGATGAGTTACCCATACCAACTGTTAATTTTACAGAGGTTGTAGTACGACTGGGTCCATTATACAAAGGGCACCTATTTTTTTCAAGACTTACTTTGCAAGTATGTGTAATGAATCTAGAGTTCAAGAACAAATTTAAATTCTTTAAAAGCGATTTGGATGAGTTACCCATACCAACTGTTAATTTTACAGAGGTTGTACGACTGGGTCCATTATACAAAAGGCACCTATTTTTTTCAAGACTTACTTTGCAAGTATGTGTAAAAAACAGCGATGGGTTTGAAATTGGACTTTTTCGACACGAAAATCATGATCGGGCTATCTAAGTATAAAATGGAGAGCGCTTTGTGATGTTCCTCAAAACAAAGTCTAAACACAGCTCCTCTTTTCAGAATTACAAAAATATGGGAGAAAAAGTATAGTCCGAAATTCCCTCTAATACAATAGTCCGTCCCTTATACCTTTTTATTACTATTGTAATAATAAAGGAAGGACGGACTAATAAAGGAAGGACGGACTAAAAAACAGCGATGGGTTTGAAATTGGACTTTTTCGACACGAAAATCATGATCGGGCTATCTATGTATAAAATGGAGAGCGCTTTGTGATGTTCCTCAAAACAAAGTCTACACACAGCTCCTCTTTTCAGAATTACAAAAATATGGGAGAAAAAGTATAGTCCGAAATTCCCTCACTCTTCCCTCTCCCATTTCTGTTATCAATGTGGGAATGATTGTACGTATATGATAGGCAGGAGAGGGGGAGAGGATGGGAAGGAGAAGAGTGGGAGAGGAAGACCTCACTCTTCCCTCTCCCATTTCTGTTATCAATGTGGGAATGATTGTACGTATATGATAGGCAGGAGAGGGGGAGAGGATGGGAAGGGAAGAGTGAAAGTTATGGTGAGAGGGATAGAGAAAGGGAGAGGGAGAGTTTATATGATGGAAAGGGGAGGGAATAGCATTTTTATTACGGTTGCCTGAGGTCTTGTTTATTAAAGTTTTTTTTTTTATATCTAGTTAGGTATTTGTATTTTTCTGATGAAGGATCAATCAACGAGCAGGATTTATACCTTTTATATAAATTACTCCACATACTGAGTGGTTCACAGAATAGATTCCCAGAACAAACAAACCGAATAGAAATAGTGGTTTACCGAATAGATTCCCTGTAAAAGTGATCGAGCGGATGTGGTCTACTCAACTATTGAGTTTCTGGACCTCCTTTGGCTTTCATGGAACCGTTTTTCTGTGACTGTGAGACTTTCCTACCATTTCCGGTATTAGAAGGAAAAACAGAGATAAGAAAAGACTGAAGAAGACGGAATCTTGGAAACATACAGCTACAGAGAGAGAGAGAGAGAGAGAGAGAGAGAGAGAGAGAGAGAGAGAGAAGCGCGTGTTAATATTTGGGATAATACAAAACAATAACTGTGGTAAAATATCGAGACGGATTAGGGACGAACATTTATTGTATGTCAGATCCTATTAGTACGGATTTATACTCGAAACAATTCACAGATTCCTCTCTGTTATCAGTTACCCCTCTATTACTTACTCCCCGGTCAC